>NC_088794.1:5854275-5899110 GCF_011386835.1 Chrysemys picta bellii
ATTCACTACCTTTTTCCCATTTCCACAGCCCCATCTGCGACTGTCTCACAACCTAGCCTGGCATCACACTCCCAGAGGCTAGCGCGGATTAGGCGTAGGAAGAAGAGGACACGGGAGGACATGTTCTCTGAGCTTATGGCCTGTTCCCAAGCCCAGGCAGCACAGCAGACCCAGTGGCGGGAGAACTTGACCCGAATGCACCAAGCCAACATGGATCGGGAGGAGAGGTGGCGGCAGGAAGACCAGCAGGCGACTCAAACGCTGCTTGGACTACTGAGGGAGCAAACGGACACGCTCCGGCGCCTTGTGGATGTTCTGCAGGAACGGAGGCAGGAGGACAGAGCCCCGCTGCAGTCCATCTCTAACCGCCCTCCCCTGCCACCAAGTCCCATACCCACCTCACCCAAAGTGCAAAGAAGGAGAGGCGGCAGAGTCCCTGCTAAGTCTCACTCCACCCCTGCAGAGAGCTCTAGTAGCAGAAGGCTCTCATTTCCCAAAATTTGAAAAGTTCTTTCCTTCCCGCCTGACACAAGCCCCCGTCCAAGTTTCACCTCCCAATGCCATGTGTAGTTGATAATAAAAAATACGTTTCTGTAAACTACTGTTTCAATCATGTTCTTTTGGAGGAGGATGGGAAAGGGGGTTGGTAATCAGACAGGACAGTCACCTTTGGCAGGGTACATAGTCGGGGGCAGGCACAGCAGCAGGGCACATACACAGTGCAGTGATGCAGTGACTAGTTACCCTGGTTAGTCTGGGAGGTTGTTTTCATGTTATGTGGTGGGGGGTGGGTTGCTCTGTGACTTTGTGGCAGGGGAGGGCAGTTACAGATCTTCAGCGGCGGTCCTTAGGCAGGATCACAGAGCCACACAGCAGGGGATCTGTAACCGTCCTCCCCCTGCCACAAAGTCACATAGCCCCCCCCATACACACAGTCCCGATCAGGAGGGGTGACAGGCTCTGTTGAAACAACCATCCCACCGCAGCGGAGCCTGTCAATCCTTGAGTTTAGAAGCTGCATTCGCGTCACTACACTACACCCGCTCCGCACCACAGTCTGCGTCCCAGTTTTAAAAAATTCCCGCGAAAACAGTATTAAAGAAAACGGTGTGCTTTAACAAAGTTGAACTATTTTTATTTCGAAACGTGTGTTGGAAGGGGGATGAAGGGGGTATGTAACTGGATAGGATAGTCAACATTAACTGGGTAAAGAAACGGGGGCAGGTTTAGCTTCTCAGTACACAAACTTTAAAGTCACAGGTTACCCTGCTCACTCAGGAACTTTGCTTTCAAAGCCTCCCGGATGCACAGCGCTTCCCGCTGGTCTCTTCTAATCGCCCGGCTGTCTGGCTGTGAGTAATCAGCAGCCAGGCTATTTTCCTCAACCTCCCACCCCGCCATAAAGGTCTCCCCCTTGCTCTCACAGAGATTGTGGAGCACACAGCAAGCTGCTATAACAATGGGGATATTGGTTTCGCTGAGATCACAGCGAGTCAGTAAGCTTCTCCATCTCCCCTTGAGACGGCCAAAAGCACACTCCACCACCATTCTGCACTTGCTCAGCCGGTAGTTGAAGAGTTCTTTTTCAGTGTCCAGGGCGCCAGTATAGGGCTTCATGAGCCAGGGCATTAGCGGGTAGGCTGGGTCCCCGAGGATGACTATAGGCATCTCCACATCCCCAACAGTTATTTTGTGGTCCGGGAAGTAAATACCTTGTTGCAGCCGTCTAAACAGACCAGAGTTCCTGAAAACACGAGCGTCATGAACCTTGCCCGGCCATCCCACGTAGATGTTGGTAAAACGTCCCCTGTGGTCCACCAGTGCTTGCAGCACCATGGAAAAGTAGCCCTTTCGGTTAATGTACTGGGTGGCCTGGTGGTCCGGTGCCACAATAGGGATGTGAGTTCCATCTATGGCCCCACCGCAGTTTGGGAATCCCATCACTGCGAAGCCATCTATGATCGCCTCCACGTTTCCCAGGGTCACTACCTTTGGCAGCAGTACATCAACGATTGCCTTGGCTACTTGTATCACAGCAACCCCCACGGTAGATTTGCCCACCCCAAACTGGTTCGCGACTGACCGGTAGCTGTCTGGCGTTGCAAGCTTCCAGAGGGCTATGGCCACTCGCTTCTGTACACTCAGTGCAGCTCGCAAGCGGGTGTCACTGCGCTTCAGGGCAGGGGACAGCAACTCACAAAGTTCAAGGAAAGTTCCCTTCCGCATGCGAAAGTTTCGCAGCCACTGGGATTCATCCCAGACCTGCAGCACTATGCGGTCCCACCACTCAGTGCTTGTTTCCCGTGCCCAGAATCGCCGTTCCACGGCATCAACATGACCCATTGCCACCGCGATGTCCTCGGCGCTGAGTCCCCTGCTTTCTGACAGGTCCGTGCTACTCTCAGACTTCAGGACATCACCGCGGTGCCGTAGCCTCCTCGCCTGACTTTTCTGCATCTGCCTCAGGGAAAGGTGGATGATAAGCTGCGAGGCGTTGAGAGCGGCCCCAACTGCAGCGATGGTCGCAGCGTGCTCCATGCTCGCAGTGCTGTGGCGTCCGCGCTGTCACTGACTAGAAAAGTGCGCGAAATGATTTCCCGCCGGCGCTTTCAGGGAGGGAGGGCGGGAGTGATGGACGGATGACGACAGTTACCCAAAAGCACCCTCGTCACATTTTGTTACCCAGAAGGCATTGCCGGCTACACCCAGAATTCCAATGGGCAGAGGGGACTGCGGGAACTGTGGGATAGCTGACCACAGTGCACCGCTTCGAATGTCGACGCTTTCACCGTTAGTGTGGACGCACAAAGTCGAATTACTGTCCTTAGTGTGGACACACACGTTCGACTTTGCAATATCGATTACAAAAATTCGATGCAAGTAAAATCGAACTACTCTCGTAGTGTAGACAAGGCCTTAGGAACTTTTTCCTAATGTCCAACCTAAACCTCCCTTGCTGCAGTTTAAGCCCATTGCTTCTTGTTCTATCCTTAGAGGCTAAGGTGAACAAGTTTTCTCCCTCCTCCTTATGACACCCTTTCAGATACCTGAAAACTGCTATCATGAGGAAGCCTTGTCTCTGTGGCCTTGTCTTTGAAAGAGTGCCATTTAATCTTACTATTATTTTCCTGTACAGTAGGAAACCTCTTATCCAGATGTGCATTCTACCACAGATTTCCATCTCACTGAGCTTCACTAACAGCCTGTCATGCCAGACTCCATTAAATGCTGCACTGAGTTTAAAAAAAAGACTCCCATTGATGACTGGGGTGGCTTTTGCTGGAAGCCACCAATAAAGCAAAAGCCACAAATAAGAGGCTGCCAGAAGGCCACCAGCAGGTCCATAATTGAGTGCAAAGGCCTGTAAGTCTTCTTTTAGAAGACACCATAAAAGCCTTGACTATACCATTCTTTCCCTTATATTGCAAAGGTGACTGGTTAAAGACATAGGCCAGTAGCTGCCTGGAAAAAAGGGGGATCCTTGCCAGTCTTCAGAGGAACAATAACTGCTGATTTCCACCAATTAGGTACCTTTCTTTTTATCCTTGAGTAATTTCTGATGTCCAACAACCTGGCTCTAACCTTCTACACAAAGTGCTCTTTCATATGGCCATAGATGTGCTGCAACCCAGAGGATTTGCTTGGTACAAGCGTCTCTATTGCATCTTCTAGCTCATGTATGAGGAAGATCTTTCTAAAGCCATGGTACTCAGATCTATGTGCATGTTTTTGAATTATCTTTGTCTTTCCTCCTGAATACTCCATCTTGCATGTTTTTGCCATGGTTCTATCCTCATTATCATATATGATCCTACTCATCTTGGCATAATGTTTGAACAGCATATTCACAGGCTTTGTCGTCTAATGCCTCTACACCTTTACTTTTCAGGATATTGGTGTTATTTAAATTGCAGGCCTTTCTCTGTTCATTCTCAATTTGCTTCAGTATCATCCATAGATCTTTTTTTCTGCAAGGATCCAATCTTATTAAAGTAAACTGGTTCTACGTTAAAGTGACTATTTACAGAGCTGCAACAATGGCAGCTTAGCATTCTAGCCATGTGCACACAGACTGACCTGCTGGTGCCTCCTCCATACTCTTCCCTCCTGCAACTTGTGCTCCTCCCTCTAAGTTCTATGCTGGTTGCTACAATTTCTAGCCATCTTTCAACCTTTGTGACATTAGTGGTCCTGTCTTCTGGGTAGAATGTACTGCTACTTTGGGCCAGGAAGCATGACTGCTGACTATATATTCATCCTCACTTTCTGCCCTAATGTGATGTACAGAGAAGAAAAGTGGGGGCAAGGAAACCATCAGACAGAGCAGTAAACAGGGAAGGTGGGGAGAAGGAAGAATTTCCTCATTGCCTGACGGACTGCATATGAGCACAGTTGGATGAATTATTGATTTTTTTTTTTCTGGTTTGGTGGCAGTTCCAAAAAACATTTTTTTTAATAAAATTTGGTTAGCATTAAACTAAATCTAATTTTTTTTTTAAATTTGGTGACTCAAAAAAGTTAATTTGGGGCCTGCTCCACAGCAGGATTTCAAACTTGGCTTTCCCACATCCACTGGGCTACATGTTATGGGAGGACTGGGGGGAGGGAACAGCAGCACCATCTCCTTCTCCTCTGGCCATTTTATGAATGGCTGAAACTACTCATGTCAAATTTGCAATAAGAACGAGGAGTACTTGTGGCACCTTAGAGACTAACAAATTTATTTGGGCATAAGTTTTCATGGGCTATAAAACCCACTTCATCAGATGCATGGAGTGGAAAATACAGTAGGAAGATATATATATATATACAGAGAACATGAAAAGATGGGGGTTGCCATACCAACTCGAACGAGACAAATCAATTAAGGTGGGCTATTATCAGTAGAAGAGAAAAAACTTTTGTAGTGATAATCAGGATGGCCCATTTCAAACAGTTGACAAGAAAGTGTGAGTAACAGTAGGGGGAAAATTAGCAGGGGGAAATAGTTTTTAGTTCGTGTAATGACCCATCCACTCCCAGTCTTTATTCAAGCCTAATTGATGGTGTCCAGTTTGAAAATTAATTAATTTTCCCCCTTGTATCTCCTTTCTGCAGAGAGACAAAAAGCCCTTCAGTACATCGAATCAAAGCTAAATATGCAGAAATACAGATGCAGGAAACTAAAGCTGAGAGATGTCCTGGAAATCACCCAAGAAAGTGTAAAGAACTGGACTCCCCAGACAACAGACGATTTACTGTGGCATTTCCTGAGGAAGCTCATGGCTCTGAATGGGACAGCAAGAAGCACAAAGCTTGAGCACCGGGCACCTGGTGATCAAACACTCATTATGGACAAAGAGGAGCTGGGTATTCATGCAGATTTTTTTTTTCTCAGTGACACAGACACCAGTGATTCACTAAACCCCCTCGATGTTCTCTGTGCTGTTCTGCTTTCCTCAGACAGTTTTCTGCAGCAGGAGATCCTGACCAAAATGTCCATGTGCCAGTTTGCCCTCCCTCTGCTGCTCCCTGCCCTCAACACCCCCAAATGCACCCTAATGCTGTGGGCCGTGAGGGACATTGTGAGGAAGTGGAGGCCGCACTCCCTGGCAGAGAGCAGGGGATTCAGGGAGGAGAGCCTGGTGCTCACAGCAATGCCAACCATTTCCTTTGTGCGGATGGGGAGCTGCAGCTTCTCCAAATCCAAACTCCTCAATGAGGTTCTCAGCCCCTCCCAGCAGCACCACGATTTCTTCATCCATCGGGACATGGAGTCTGGGAATGTCCCTCGGGAAATCACAGATGGGCTGGTTGAGATTTCCTGGTATTTCCCTGCTGGGATGGGAAATTCAGATCTTTTCCCAGAGCCCGTTGCGGTTACAAACCTGCGTGGAGACATTGAGTCCCACTGGCTACAGTTCAGCTTTTTAACAGAGATCTCCTCAGCAGTGTTCATATTAACAGAGAGCATCAGTGAGAGAGAATACGTACTGTTATCATCTCTGCAGGGATCAGCCACTACATATTACTTTATCTTTAATAATCCGGCTGCGACATCCAAGGAAACACTGGCATTCCTGAACAAGTTGGCCCCAGGGCTGAAACTGAACAACTCACATGTGCTGCAGAAAGGACGTGCCACAAATCAGGCGGCATATGTAAAAGCTCTACAGTCTGCAATAGCAACTATAATGAAGTCTTCTCCCAAGAGAGTGAGTATAGAAGCCATGGCTGAGACCGCACGTCAGTTAGGCATCCAGGTAGATGAGGATAATAAGAAATGTCAGAGTGCCCATAAATATGCCAAGGAAATCACTGTACACATAAAAGATGTGGCAAAGTACAAGAGGGAAAATCTGAGACTCCAGGGGGAGACCTGGAAAAACTTGGCTGAAGTGGAAAAGGAGCTGTGCCAAATGAGAAATCAAGGAAACACCCCTCTTGAGAAATACAAGTCTCAACTGAAAGAGAAATTATTAGAGTTACGTGTCCAGCAGAATAAACATGACCTGACTGATGGTTTGATTACATTTATTACTGGACTAGCCCGACTGCCTCCCGAGGAGAAACATTACTTCCTGAAATGGATGAAGTTTGACCTGGATCACATTGCTCAGGAGAATATTTCTAAACTACGGGATCAATATAAAGAGAAATGTAAAAACTCAAAAGATGACCCCCAAAAGTTGGCAGAACTAGACAAATTAATCTCTGCCAGTTCCTTAGGGGTGGAGCATTTCCTGCGTGAGTTGGGACAGTTGTATGAGGCTGAACACGCAATGGTGAAAGAAGGTAAACTGGCAGAAAGCCAAAGACAATTCGTCCATCTCCCAGGCATAGCAGCTGACCTGATGCTGGAAGGGTTTCCCATGGAGCTGATCGATGGAGATGCATCCAACATCCCACTGCAGTGGGTGACAGATGTTCTGAGTCAGCTCCATGCCAAGCTCAGGGGAAGGTCCAAAATGCTGGTTCTAACAGTGCTGGGAGTGCAGAGCACTGGGAAATCCACCCTCCTCAACACCATGTTCGGCCTGCAGTTTGCAGTGAGCAGTGGCCGATGTACGCGAGGAGCCTTCATGTCACTCATTAAAGTGGCAGAGAACTTTCAGCAGGAGCTGGGCTGTGATTTCATCCTGGTGATAGACACAGAAGGCTTTAAAGCCCCTGAACTGGCCAAGCTGGAGGACAGTTATCAACATGACAATGAGCTGGCCACACTGGTGATTGGACTGAGTGACATAACGATCATTAACATGGCCATGGAGAATGCCACTGACATGAAGCATGTTCTGCAAACTGTGGTCCATGCCTTCCTCAGAATGGAGGAAATAGGGCAAAAACCCAACTGCCAGTTTGTGCATCAGAACGTCAGTGATGTGTCTGCGCATGAACAAAACATGAGGGACAGGAAACACCTCCTGGAGCAGCTGAATGAAATGACCAAAGCTGCAGCAAGGATGGAAAAGAAAGGCCGGGAGCTGACATTTTCTGATATTATGGACTATGATCTGGAAAAACACAATTGGTACATTCCTGCTCTGTGGCATGGAGTCCCGCCTATGGCTCCAGTGAATATGGGATACAGTGAAAAGGTTTATGAATTAAAGAAATATTTGTTTGAATTTCTGAAAGGCTGTTCACAAAACAGATCTCCCAAGGACATCCCCCAATTTCTCGAATGGGTGAGGAGCCTGTGGAATGCTGTAAAACATGAGAACTTCATTTTCAGCTTTAGAAACAGTCTCGTCGCTGAAGCCTATAACCAGTTGTCTGTAAATTATGCAGAATGGGAATTGGGTTTCCGCAAGATGATGCACCTCTGGGTATCTGAAAAGGAAACTTTCATCCAAAATCAGCCACCAGATAAGCTAGACACAAGTGTTTTAACCAAACTAAAGAATGAGGCACAGGACAAACTGAGACAAGAAGCAAAGAAGATTTTGGATCATTTAAAACAATATTTTGAAAGTGGAGCAGAAAATCTGCACCTGATAGAAAAGTACAAAGAGGATTTTAGGAGAAGTGCAAATGGTCTGAGGAATGAACTGGAGAGTTATTCATTCAGCAAGTTGGAAGAAGCGATTGAAATTAGAAAAGGCCGACATAAAACAGACGCTGTCCTGTCACAGTACAAGAGAAGAATTGAAGAGAAAGTTGACAGGCTTCTGAACCATTGCAGGAAAAGCAAATGCAAACTAAATAATGATGAACAGGAGAAAGAATTTGAAACCATGTGGAGAGAAACATTGTCAGAATTATCACTCATTCCTTTACAGAAACGCATCATATATAAGGATGTGGAGTTCCATTTGAGAAGAGACCTAGAGAATAGGGGGAGTGCAGCATGGCAGATGTTAAAGGAGGCCAAAAGCTTGTCTACTTATAGAACACAAAATTTCAAAATGAAAAATGAATACTTCGACTTCAGTGTGCTCAAATGTAAGAAAATATCAGAGTCAGCTGTAAAAGCGTTGCAAGGTGTGAAAGAGTTCTTTACACAGGAACGCTGGCATAAAACAGAGGCTCTGGCTAAATTCTTAATAGCTGAGTGCAATAGTTACACTGAAGAAAAGGTAAATGGCAAAGCAGATTATGATGATACTTATTGCAGAGAGTTGTTGCGGATGATTAACGAGCAGCTTCAGCAGGCGAATGTTCAAAACCTTCACATCAGCTCTTGTTTTGAAGTCGAGCTGAAGCTTCACATTTTGGGGGATGCAGCTCGGGCATTTCAGAAGATGCATGAAGAATTCATTAAAGAAAATTACCCTCTGCAACGTCTGGGGAAACTGAAACCTCAGTATCTCTCCACGTTCAAAGCTCTGTACTTAGAGAAGGATGAGTGTCAAGATAGGGCCTGGAATTTCTGTGATCAGTGTCTGAGACCTGCCCTGGTGGACTATGTGAACAAGAGACTTGGGACAGAAATCGTGGATGACATTCTCAGCAGTGAACAGTCTGTTGAGTACAGCACACGGAACTTCTTCCAATTCTTTGTTCTGAAGCAGCTCTTGGAAGAAAATGACTTTAACAATTATGTGCAATACACAAGGAATTATGTAGATTTTATCAAAACCCAGATACAGAAAAACGTGTTAAAACATTACAGAGAGAAGGCAAGTCTGGGAGATTTGGAGAAAAGGATTTTCTCCCCAATAATTAATAAACTCAGTGATGTTCTGAAAAACTCCAAAGGTGAGAAGACTAAGACAGTCTCTGCCTTT
Source organism: Chrysemys picta bellii (assembly GCF_011386835.1). NCBI lineage: Eukaryota > Metazoa > Chordata > Testudines > Emydidae > Chrysemys > Chrysemys picta. Next base: position 5,863,485 of record NC_088794.1, read on the forward strand.
TTAGACAACTTGTGTGAAAAGCTGCAGCAGGATCTAGTCATTCCCAAGGACAGTTTAGAAGTGATACTGTTTAAAAACACAGCAAGTGCAGACCAATTTTCAGCTTTTATAGAACAGTTTATTCCTGATCTGGAAAAACGAATTTTATCCACTTTTGAAAATCTGAAAATTCAGTCAAAACTCTCAAAACTTGCAGTGAAGCCGCAGGATGAGATCTTCAAGCGAGTGTTTGGCTGTGGGAAGCAGTGTCCATTCTGTAAAGTCCCCTGTGACGCAGGAACCCCTGCACATACAGAGCATTTTGCAGCAGTGCATCGACCTGAAGGATTAGGGGCATACTGGTGGGTAACAACAGACATACTTAGCTATGATATATGCTCCTCTTCTGTGGCTTCCAATGGCACATTCAGATGTACAGAGACAAAATGGGAACCTCATCCTTATAAAGATTATCGGAAATATTTTCCAGACTGGCGCATCCAGCCAGATCCCAGCATCACGGCTTCCGATTACTGGAAGTTTGTTTTCAAGGAATTCAATCACCAGTTTGCTGAGGCGTTTGATGCTCTCCCTGCCGATTTCCCTGAGGACTGGTGTAAAATAACCAAAGAGCAGGCCCTGGAGAGCCTAAAGGAAGCCTTTAAATTGAAGTAAAAAAGAGGCTGAGAAACTCCATTGTGAGCAGAAAGTTACAGCAGTGAATTTTCTTTACATGTGGCATGTGAAAAAATCCCATATCTTCTAAATATGGAATGTTGTTTCTCTTTTAGTATAAGACACAGGTTGCAGCTTTCAAACAGATAAAGAAGCAATGCTTTTTCACATCACATAGAATTTATGGCAAAATTAAAGATGAGGGAAAGACCCATATGTGGAGTTTCTGCATCTTTGTCTTAAGGAGCAAATGACCAAAATCCCAAATTTGTCCTCACCACTGCATTTTACTGGTGCAGTGGTTAGGACAAATAACCTGCACTTTTGCGGCTAATCTGACACCCAACAGCCTGGCCCTGATTCTCACCTTCCATGGGAAAACACATGGGAGGGAAAAAACATTTCAGCAACAACAACAACGGAGGTTTGCAGCATAACGTAATGGGGAAGGGAGGGATGCAGGCAGCAAACCCAACAGACCCTGAGGATTCAAAGGGAATCCCCACAAGCCCATCCCACCCCTGAGAATGGTCTTTCCATCTGCCCTGCACTCTGCCCCGCACACCCCTCTCACCCAGGGCAGTAAGGCTGAGGCGCCATGGCGATTGCCGGCCACCCTCTGCATAGGGGTGCTGTGGGGATGGGGGGATGGGCGAGGAAGGGAAGTGGCGGATGCTGCCCCATCCAAGAGATTAAAAAACAGACTAGAAATGTCACTTTTGGGCCAGGCATGCAGCGCCCTTACACTCCGCTTGGTGCCATTTCTCTGTCTGTCTCTCTGTCTGTGATGGGACAATTTTTCAATGTCTCATCTGATCAATTCCAGAATTCCAGGCAGTGAAATGGCCAGAACCCTTTTGATTTTAGAGGAAATCAGTAAACCACAATGGGCAAAATGGGGGACACATGAAGCTCCTGGCATCCATTTAGCACAGCCACATCTTCAAGCACCTCTGCAGTTGCCTATAGATCAAAGAACTAGCTTATGGCTGGATTAATGCCTCCAGCATAACAACACCCCCAGCTCAGCTCTGCCTATCCTCCCAGTGGAGTGTAAGATGTTGGCCACCTGAATGGCTGATGTCCCAGAAAAAAAACAATATGGAGGAGGGATGGAAGAAGTCCTGTTTATTTGCATGGTAAAATGGGCTGGAGAGCTGAAGTGGACTGTTTGTGACTCCCTGGTAAGACTAGAACAGTGATCCAGGAGTTCACATTTGAAAAGGTTTATGAATTAAAGAAATATTTGTTTGAATTTCTGAAAGTGGACTGTTTGTGACTCCCTGGTAAGACTAGAACAGTGATCCAGGAGTTCACAGTGTTACTGGTTGGTGAAATCTAATTACAGACCACATCACCGGCTTGGGGTAGCTGCCCTGTTTTCTGACAGTCTGACCTGAGATTGGCACTCACAGTTGTGAGTCACTCCAGACAGCATGAAATTGGGGGAACCTGGTGAGGGGCAAGGGGACACCCAGAACCCCCAGCATGGGGGGGGGGAAGGTGGGAATGGGAGGGAGGCAGAGCTCCTGGCCTGAGAGAGAAGGGAGAGGGATTAATGTGTGTGGGGGGGGAGACTAGGGAACCCTAGGATGGGAGGGAAATAGGGGAATGGGAGCACATTGAGAGCCCCTGCCATGGGGGGAGAATTGGGGACCCAGGCATTGGGAGAGTGAGGAATAGGGGACACAAAGCCCCTGGTATGGGGGCAATGGGAGGCACACAATGCTACTGGCATTGGAGGGGAAAATGAGGTCCCTAGTATGGGAGGAGGAGGGAGTTTGGGGGGCACACAGAGCCCCTGCAATTGAGGGGCACGGGATGGTGGCGCACAGGAAGGTTGGGGGCGGGAATGGAGGGATGTGGGAATCCTCTGGTGTGTGCAATAAGTTCACCCGCCAGCAGCAACCGAGTGTGCGACCCCCTAGGACACACACACTAAACCCAGAACATAAAGTTAGCAACATCAGCCTTATCCACAGGCCTGAGCCGGGGTGACTGAATGGCAGGATGTCCTCGGCCGCGCAGGGTGACCGTTGAAGAAGTGACACAAATGAAGGAGGGGGTGGGGCAGGCTCGTCTGAGCCAGAGACAGAGCTTTCCCGGAGCCATCCAGTGCTGGGAATGAACTCCCCCAGGATCTAAAACGCCCATCGGTTCTAAAATCCAGCACCAACCCCACCAGCTTTTGTTTGAACTGCAGGATGGATTGTTGCTGTCACTGATATAAGCACCCAGCCCAGCAGACATAAAAAATTCACATGAATGTTACACTTGCTCACCCAAAATCTTACAGCCTTCGCTTTTCCCCTCAAGGTCACGCTACTACTGCTTCTCTGGCTGTGTCTGGGGCTCCTTCGCTCCTTCTCTGTGTCCTCCTGTCTGGGCTGCTCCCCGCTCACCCACAGCCCCACCGCTCAGTGCCCCAGGCCCTGCGTTTGCTACCTCGGTCTCCAGGAGAAGAAAGGGGGCCTTATCCAGCAGTGCAAAAGAGAAAACCCTTCACTCCATTTTATTTTTGCTGATTTGACTCAGAAAGAGCCCAGTTGAGAACAAACCCCTACAAACCTTTTAGCATAAGCCACCAAACTGCCATGAGATATTTATGTCATCTTGCTATCAATGATACAGGAAGGGCTGTGGGTGACTAGATAGAAGGTTCAATAGAATCAGGAGCCTATCAGTGGACTAGGGGTGTTGAAATGCCTGAGTTGTGTAGGGGTGTTCATCCGGGCACATCGTTTATTGTAGGTACAACCCTAGCAGGGTTGTAGAGGCTGCTTGCTTAAAGGAAACAGCACTGAATCACCGTCCTAGTATCGTCCTGTCCCATTTGGGGGGCTGGCATTTAAAGGAGACTTCAATATTTTTGACCCGTAGAAGTCCTAAAAGACTTTCCTTCCAGAGGTAGGGGCATTAGCCCCAGTATGTTTTGAATAAAGTTCTACATTAAAAAAAATTATCTAGCTCCCTAATTTATACTCATCTGTTTTTCTTTCTCCTGCCTCCTAAATTTGGCTGGACAATATCTTTAGCAGTGCGGCCATCCCTTGGGATTATGTTTACACAATATTTGGAGGCTGTCTTAAAGCCTCAACTCCTGGAGGCATTTGAAGATATTAGACTCTCCACTTTCATCTAAAAAACAATGTTTCTAGCCCTCATGGTTCCGAAGAAACCGGAGTGTAGTCTAAATGTTGAAAAAAAAAAAAAAAACCACCCAAAAGGCAAATAAAAAACCAAAACATTTACTCTTCATATAAAATCTCAAGGTTTTTCTCCCCCTCCCCCCAATCAATCTAATGATTATGGGGGCCTGGTTCATGATTTGTGCATATTTGGAGTTGACAACACTATATAAGCAAAAAACGGCCTTTCTGTCCTCCTCGTAGAAACAGGTGGGATATAGTCATAGGGAAAAGAATGTGTGTCCATAATAGCTGCAAAGTCCTCTGGGATCCTTACGAGAACAAAATATGAAAACCAAATAGGTGGAAACTCTCGCTATCAAAATGGGCAGCAGCTAAGGAATAGGTCAGTGTTACCAGTGGGTTCATTTTCTTATCATAAGGCACTTTGCAGGATAGTTTCAAATAGTTCCAGAGATCAGATAGTCAGTGGGAATAAAGCGCTTACTTAAAGTTAAGCACATGCTTAAAGACTTAGCTGGATAGGGATGAATGTGAACACTAACTTAATGCCTTAATGAACAGGGACCTCCACCTGTATGAGTAGAGCCCTACCAAATTCATGGCGTTTTACCATAGACCATGAAATCTGACTACTGTAGGAGAGTCGCGGTGTTGCGTACACCTGTGTGTGTACGTCTCAGCTTCTGCAGGTAACCGAGACAACACCCCACGATCGAAGAAATCGACAACCTTATCTTACAAGACCCTTCAAATTTGAGCACTCCGATACAATGGAACGGCTGGCTTAATCACTGGACGGACCTACCAGCATCCCCTGGGCCGAACAAGTTACTTTATTGTAATCATTATTTATACCTACCACCAATAGGGCTTGTACTGCCCCCCGATGTGTTGCCCTCTGATGAGGTCATGTACCACCCTCTGATGTCACCTAAGCCTACCCATCTCTATGTATGGGGTGGTATAACCAAAACATCTCTATTCATCATGTCACGACACCTAGGAGGTCAGCAGGTTCTGGTTCTCTCTCTGGTGTCCGGATGTTCTAGCGCTTGATGTCCCGGGTGCTCCTAGTGCTAAGTACAGGAGCCTGTGATTCCAGCCTAGCGGTGTTTGCTTTGCAGCCTCAGCTCCTTTCCTGACAGTGGCTGTACTTTTCCACACACGCACAGTCTGACCGAGAGGCTGGCGGAGTTATGCTGCACCTGTGAGCAGTGCTTGCTTCTAGCCGCAACTCTTGCTCAGGCTGCAGGCCCCATACTAGGCCTCTTTTTTCAGGCTCTCTTCCTACTACACCAGTTAGGACCCTCATGAAGGCGCCAGATCTGCCCCAGTGCTCAGCATCGAGCAGTTACCATTGAGATCAATGATTCTGGGCTCTGAATTTAAGGCCCTGACTGGCAGCTGAGCACTTTGGAAAATTGGACGACTTGCTGAAGTGCTGAACTAGTAGCTGGTGGGTGGATGCAGAACTGTTTGGAAAATCTGACCGTTAGTGTCTTTTGATGCAACACAAACAAATTTAGTGATTCACAGAAATCAAGATAATGACACAGAGAAGTGACTCCTCCATCTTACTCCCATTTATTTATTCAAAATTAAAGTCTCCACCTTTACATTCACTGAGAAAAAAACCTTCCTATCATCCTCCTAAAAGCCTCTTTCACCTCCTTGTTCCTCAGGCTGTAGATCAGGGGGTTAAGCATGGGGATCAACAGGGTATAAAACACAGAGATGATTTTGTCCTGGTCCATGGAGTACTTTGAACTGGGCCGCAAATACATAAAAATGACCGTTCCGTAGAAGATGGTGACGGTCGTCAGGTGGGAGGTGCAGGTGGAGAAGGCTTTGCGCCTGCCCTCCGTGGAGTTGATCCTTAGAATAGCAACCACAATGTACACATAGGAGATGACAATGGTCAAGAGATTAGATGTTATAATTACAGTAGAAAAGGTGAAGTGAACAATGTCTGTGATGTGGGTGTCAGAGCAGGCCAGTTTCAGGATGGGGGGCACATCACAGAAGAAATGATTGATGATGTTTGATCCACAGAAGGACAAACGGAATATAAATAGAGTCTGAACTGTTGCATTTACCCAGCTGGCTAGGTACGACCCCAGCACCAGCAGCACGCAGAACCGCTTGGACATGATGACGGTGTACAGCAATGGGCTGCAGATGGCTGTGAAGCGATCATACGCCATCACCCCCAACAGGCAGCACTCACAGGACACAGCAATGCAGAAGAAGTAGAACTGCAGAGCGCACCCAGTGAATGTAATTGCTTTGCTCTCCACTGCAAAGGCCATCAGTGTCTGGGGAGCGATGACGGTGGAGTAGCCGACATCTAAGAGGGCCAGGTTACTGAGGAAAAAGTACATGGTGGTGTGAAGCCGGGACTCAATCCTGATTAAAGTGACCATCCCGAGATTCCCCACCAGGATGAGCAGGTAGATCAACAGAAACACCAGAAAGAGCATGACTCTCAGGTGCTGGTTGTCCGTGAATCCCAACAAGATGAACTCCGTCACAGTGGTGTGATTCCCCTTCAACATTTATTCCAGATGTGCTGTTCCCCACAAGGGAGAAAGCGAGCATTACATGGAAAGAAGAGACAAATAAAGGCTAGTATCAATTCCTTGGGGTCATTCTGATCATATACCATGTGGTTCTCTGGTGAGATCTAACAGAGGTTTAAGACTCCATTATGGGTTTTGAACTAACAGCCATGGGTCTCTTAGCTCAGGCGGTAGAAAAAAGAAAGAACTTTCTCCCAGCAGAGAGCTGGCCGGCCACGAAATGTCTGTACCTACTGTGGGCAGATTTGTGGTTCCAGGATCAGATTCCTGAGTCATCTCAGGACCCATATGTAAATCCGTGGTAGAGATCCTCCTCAAATCGAGGGATGGCCAATGAATGATCGGGCAGTAGAGGCTTATATTCTACTAGATAGCAAAAAGAATGAGGAGTACTTGTGGCACCTTATAGACTAACACATTTATTTGAGATAAGGTGCCACAAGTACTCCTTGTTCTTTTTGCTGATACAGACTAACACAGCTACCCCTCTGAAACCATTCTACTAGATAGAAGTCCCAAATTCAGTGCTTACTGCCAAGAGCTCACCCAGTGCTGTCTTATTACAATATAATTTATTATGACTAGATTCAAATACAGTTACCCAGGTTGATTAATTCCACCCCTGGCCAGTGGTACTCTGTGTACAGCAAGCTATTAAGGTGAGGATATAGGACATAGGTGCTCGTCCACTTTCTTTTATGGGGCCAGGCTAGTTGTTTCACACAATAAGGTACGTGGCAGGCAGGCAGAATTGTAGGAAAGGGATCTGTATTCACCATACTGAGTTGCCAGAGTTACACGATGAGCTTCTAGAGTATGTGTACCAGTAGCCTGGCCCCTTGTTTGTACTTCAGAGGTTCTGATGTCAAACACAATTAACTCCTTCCTAAAATTTTACCCTATTTCTCCTGTTCCGCTCCTTATACCGGGGCCCCGACCCATCAGGCTATGGAATCGTTCTCACACTCTTTTGGGTCAATTGTCTGTTTAAGTATTCGTACGCAGTGGAACAGCTTCATTCGGAGAGATTGAAGGAGCCCTCATCAGAATACCCCATAGCCTGGTGGTTGGGGCACTCTCTGGAGAGATGAGAGACCAACGTTTAAACGTTTTATCCCCACAAAGCCGGGGGGGGGGGAGGGGGATGGAACTTGGGTCTCCCACACCCTGGATGACTGCTCTTATCACCAGAATAAAAGTTAGAAGGTTGGTGATGCCAGCATGAGCACCTACACTTCCTTCCCTTGCATTTCTCAAAAGAAGCCGCTTAGGTGCCGGTCTACAGGACTGTCCTCCTGCCCATTGATCACAAGCAGTCGGGACTCAGGTGCTGAACTCCTGAGGGACAGCGCTTAGGGCATTCTCCCATTGGCGAGCCCCCCACTCAGCATGCTGGCTTTTGTGGACCCCATTCCTAGTCAGCTTTCTTTCCTCCCCCTCCCCCCATGGCATAGGGAGCCCAGGGTCCTAACTCAGGTTTTGTGAATCCTGGAAATTTTCTAGGGACCTAAAAGTTAGGCAGTATAACACTGAGCATTCCAACGCCTAAGTCCCTTGGTGAATCTGGCCTTACACATTTTCTTTGTTGGTTTAAATTAGAGCTCATTAGAAAAGGAAATTTCCATTCCATGGGTATATCCAAATTTTGAAATTTGATTTCATTCCAAATAAGAATGAAATGTTGACGTTTCATACTTTACCCAGGAACGGAAATTCCGAACAAGAATTTCAATTCAGAAACATTGAAAAGATATTTTTGATAATATTGATTTTTTTCAGTAATATTAAAATAATAATGTAATGTAAGATATTTAATATAATATAGACTATTAAAGTTTTAATGTAATATAAAAGTAAATATGAAATAAAACAATATTATAAACTCAAAATGAAACATTTTTACCTTATCAGAGCATAACATTTTGACATTATCAAAACAAAATGAGAAAGTAAAACATATTTTGGTTAGACATGTTCCCAACCAAAATGTAATCAAAATCAACGCATTCCTGCAAAATGTTATTTTTTTGTCAAATGTGCATTTTCTGACAGAATTGCTCCATCCATTGTTTTGACCATCTCTAGTTTTCATGTTTCTAAAGATTATTTTTCAGGCTGTATATCAACGGCGAAGAAGTTAGACTGATGTCTTTTGAAAGTGCATCTCCTACGCCATGCACCAGAACACGCACTGGCTGTGACAATGGCAGGTTTCCCTAAAACACTGCTCCCCTCTTTCAGCAGTCTGCGAGTGTGACTAGTCCCACGTCTAGAGGATATAAATCTAGGAACTAGACGGGGGGGAGTGGGAGTTGCTGATTCAGCTGTGGATAAAGAATGATGGGTCAGATGCTCAGCTAGCATGAATGGGAATCGACTTCCGTGGATCTACATTGACCGACACCAGCTGAGGATCCAGTGTTCTTAGAATATCTACCTCCAGAATAGTCCATCACCTGCACCGCATCACTGCACATAATTAATGAAACGATCCACATCCTTGATCTCCCCCAGACACATGTGGCAAATATGCCGACTGGACACATTTCTTTACCATCAAAATACATTTTCAAAAAAATAGAAATAAAAGTTTTAATACTCTGAGATGCCCTTTATTTTACAATATGTTATTCTTACCAAAGTAATCGCTTCCCTTTCTCAGAATGCGAGCGGCGTGGGCATCATTTCCCTTGTCACTGCTTATTCTGCAACAGAAAAAACAATATAAATGTGCTGTTCAGATAATCAGGACTCTGATTTCAGTGAGTCTGATCTCCACGTGAATTAGCTCTAAATGACAATTGTATCCACATGTCGGAACCAAAGGAGAAAATTTATACCATCTCCTTTGGAGCTTAAATGACAAACCTACAAGAGGGAGATATCTGATGTTCTTGATCCCAAAGGGGATTGTTTTTGAGGTCAGAGGGGTTGTTTATATTTGTTTTGGTGGCATATTGGGACAGAATCCTTGGAGTGCTGCCGAATCTGAATATGAGGCCAGGCACCGGTGGGATATTAGAACATCTTTCATGTCCCCTGGGAATAACTGCACATAATTGTGTTGCCCACAAAACCTGTGCAAACTCCCTGGTGATTCTTATATCTTTTTTTCAAAGTGAACCAGCTATTTTTCTCAGGCAGGAACCTGAACAATCCCTCCAGTGGCTTGCACACTAGCCTGATACTCAGGAGACATGGTCATTTCCTTTCTCCATCACAGTCTTCCTGTGTGACATAGGGCAAACCACTTAGTCTTTCTGTTCCTGCAAACTGGGGATATTAACGCTTCCCTACCTCACAAGGATGTTGTGAGGATAAATATATTAAAACTTCTGAGATACTCTGGTGACGGGGCCATATAAATAGAGCTGAGCCAATAACTGATTTTTCACTCGTACACCTTGCAGGCTTCCAGTTCTCAGCTTGAGAGAGAGACAAGGTGGGTGAGGTAATAGCTTTTATTGGACCAACTTCTGTTGGTGAGAGAGAGACCAGCTTTTGAGCATACATAGAGCTCATCCTCAGGCCCGGGAAGGAACCAAACCCCTTTCCCACCACCGCCGGGAGGCAATGTAAATATTTATATTAAAAAAAAAACAACAGTACTACCTGGATCTTACCATTATTAGCCTCCAGTCCTTCCTCGGAACTGAAAAAGTTGTCTGAGCTGGTCAGGTAGCACCAGCTTCCCCAGGACAATAACCATTCGCTTTGGCACTGGCCTGGCTTTCCTCAATCGAGGCTTGTGGCACTCGAGGGTTGGGGTGATCTCATCACACATTCTGAAGTCATCGTTCATCATCCCAGTTTTCAAAAATCATGCAATCTCACAACACCATGGTGGTTCTCATGGACCAGAAGTGGCAGTCCATCCATGGGCATATCTTGGCAATACCGGCAGTCACCATATCTGTTCCATGGGGCCAGAGGAGCTTGTCAGTCACCCATCATGGTCAGCCATCTTCGTCATGTCAGAAAGTTCTGTCCAGATTCCACCCAGCATCTTGCCAATTGCCCTGCCCACCTCATGAACACTCGTCCCTCAAGAAGGAGTGTTAGGAGTGCGAATGCCAATGTAGGATACTGGCTTGTAATTTCACCTGAGATAGTATTTTAAGTTTTGCTTGCCTGTTTGATTTATATATATATATATATACACACACACACACACACACACACACACACACACACACACACACGCTCTTACTAATATGTGTGAATAAAGGGACCCTTACTATGGACAAAGGCAGACACTGTGTATGCTGCTTTTGCCTAAGCCAGATGGGTTTGTTCGTATAATGGGAACAGATAAGAGCAGTAAAAGTGTTACTGGGCATGGTGGGAGTGTAATATATGAGCGTACATTTGAAGACTTCCTCAACTCCTATCTCAAGGCAAGGTCAAGCAACCAGTTGGGAGGGGCAAAGGGTGATTGGGGGGAGGTAAAACACTAAAAGGCCAGAGAAATGCCTGCCCCTGACTGTAGCACAACCTCACTCCTTACCCCTCCCCTGGGGCACAAAAGGGGTGGGATGAAGACCCCCAGACCCATGACCCTCCGAAACGGAGCGTGACCATAAGTTGTAAGGGGTGGGATGGTGGGCGTGCATTGCAGGTATAATTATACCTACTGAGGAGGTGGGGAACAGGACACTGGGAAACAAGGTTCTGTGACCTCAGAGTTATGGGACATGTTTGCTGGAAACTAAACCCAATAAACATTGCATTATCTGCACTTTGGACTTCTGGTCAGCTTTCTGTCTGCATAATGAGAACCGGGGGAGTGAGAAGGTGAAGAGAAAACCTGCTAACAAGGAGCTGGAGCAGAACCACCATCATTCCATGTCTTCCACCCAGTGTGGCCAGAGGGAGAGATGAGTGGGTACTGCCATGGGCAAATGCGTAAAAGGGATGGGCCGTGGCAACTGCACTCAGAAAGGTAGTTCCTAGAGTGTCTCCTGTGAGGCACAGAACCCTGGGATACTGCCTCTGAAGTGGTAGCGCTGCTCTGGCAGAACAAAAGTGGCAGTGTGGATGCAGGTATGTGGTCTACACAGGGTTTTACCGCTCTCCAGCACAGTATATGTGGACACTACACGCAGGTCTGAGGAATATGCAGGAGCATGTACACAGTCAGCTATCCAAGTGTGCACGGAAGTGTAGACGTAGCCAAAGGAGGGATATTCCCAAAGCACAAAGGTGAGTTAAGCACTCAGCTCCCAATGAGCATCTGTGGGAACTAGGAATCTAACAGCCCTTTTGTGCCTTTGAGCCTCAGTAGCACCTAAATGTTGGACTTATACATCTCAAATGGCAATTAGTGACCTGACGGGCCTTTGTGGGTGTGGCTGAAACGTCTTAACGTTCTCTGACCCAAAATTCTGTGAACATCATCTTTGAACACATCTGGGGAGAGACTGTATGGCCGTCCATTGTATCCAGCAATGCCATCATGGCATCTCGTATGCTCCCTTGTGGCTGTAAAGCCCAATTTGCAAGGAGCAAGATTTTAATGGATGTCACTTAGAAATATGCAGGCTCCCGATGAAGACTTGGCATGATGCTTGACCATTTTTTCAATCAGTTTTTCTTGTGCGTTTTTCTCAAACTGTTTGATAGTTGTTGTCCTTTCAGGTCTCTCCTTGGCTGTGTCTTCAAACTTATCTATATTTATGTTACATGAGTTGAGATTCTGTTCTAGGTTGTCTTTGAAGCATTTGTGTTGACAACCTTGCTTGTGCTTTCCAAGTTCCCTAATCCTGCAAACACATGTGCATGTGCTTAATTTTACTCATGCGAGTAATCCAATTGACGTCAAAGGGATTACTCACATGCGTAAATTGAAGCACTCACATAAGAATGCCCAGGACTGGGATCTATGGTACTGAACTAATATGCCCTGGAGTCCATGGAAAGACTCCATTGAGTCCAATGGTCAATGCTCAGGCCCTTAATGAATGACAAGGGGGCTGGTATCGTTTTTTCAGATTGATTTTAATGAGAAGGGGCAGATATTTTTTTATACACGGCTGTTCTCCGGGAGAAGGTGCCCCCGTACAAACTGTCTCGACTAATTTCTTAACTCCAGTTAAACTACAAATATGTTTACTTATTCATTACTCTGGTAGAGCAAGTGTTAATACTGACATTATATCTGTGTAATGAGTCATATGTTGTTTTCCTAACTATTCCCAATACGTTTTCTTGCCTAATTAGATAATGACAGAATTGCTCAAAAAACAATGTTTTAATGAGGCCCACAGCAGTTTATTATAATCCATAATAATGAATGCTTTCTACAAAGTTCTCCTAACTTTGGGGAATTATGTCAACATGAACATTACCGGCATAACCAGTGCTGGACAATAGCATTTACTCTTTTTCCCTTTTTTCCCCTTTCAATATCTTCACTTTCAGGCCAAATTCATCTCTGGCATCATTCTTTTGTGCCAGGGCTACATTTGGCCCATTGTGTCCAAAGTCATGACAAATCAAACCAGGACACTGCAGGTGTGAGTCTATGATCCTTGCTCACATTGACTGGTACTTACTCATACCAGTAGCCTCAATGAGATCAAGTACTACTCAGTGCAAGATAGACTTAGATTCCAAATAAACTAAAAAGAATTTTAATGCACACAAGAAAGACAAGAAGGGGCTTTATCCGATACATAGCAATATGTTAGGGCATCTCGAAACTATAGGCTCAATTCTGATGTCCTTTCACTGAATAGCCTCTTACTCTGAGATTGGTCTCATTGACTTCCACAGGGCTACCTGCTGAAAAAGTGTGGGTAAGGGTATCAAAATCTGCCATTAAAAAGGCAAAAAATGATGTTAGGGAAATAACCAGAATCCCCTATTTAATCTGGAAAAAACAGTGCAATCCTCAGAGTGTTTTACATCTATGCAACATTAATATAAATCAGTGTCGAAACTGATGGTTAAGTGAAACACAATTGGCCAGTGTGAATCAGCATCACTCCACTGATGTCAATGGGCCAGAAACCCCAGCTAACGTAACTCGATGGAGTGCCACTTCCATCGAGGTGGCTGTATCTCCAGCGGGTGTGAATCAGCTTTGCTCCACTGAAATGAATTGTGCTAATGGGTGAGACCCCCAGCTTTAGTAAATAGGTGGAGCTCTACTGAAGTCATTGGATCAGAACCATAACTGGTCAAAATTGGTGTCATTCCACTGAAGCCAGTGGAGCTTCATACATTTATACAAGAAGAGGATCTGGCCCTTATGCTGATAGGATTTCCCAAAGCACATAAATGACATAGGGGCACAAGCCCCTTATTGGGGCAGCGGTCTGGCTCATTGGCGGATCATGTCCTTAACTTGTAACCTGGTGTAGATATGTAACCCACACACCTCCTGGGTGTGGTGTTCTGTCCCATCTGGTGGCCCTGAGACCACTTAGAGAGAGATTAATGAGTGTGCCCTACAGCCTTAATTAACAGCCATGTGGCTTTTAGCTCATGTGGTAGAGGTTCATGCACTAAGCTGCAGAGGTCCTAGGTTCGATCCTGCCCGCCGACGACCGGGGTCCCCATCCACAGGGGCAAGTGTGAATTGTCTTATGGTCACAGCTTCCTAATCATAACCCTGCAGAGTGTGGGGAAGTTCTGGGGCAGACTCTTGTTCCATGACTGAACTAACCTGTAGAAGCTACCAGTTCCCCTCTGTCTCAGAAACATAGGAATTGCCAGACAGGATCAGACACAAGGTCTATCTAGTCTAATAGCCTGTCTATGACAGTGGCTTATACCAGATGCTTCTAAGGAAAGTGTTAGAGCCTCACAGAAGGCAGATGTGGGAGAATCTGCCCCCAACATTAGGTCTCCTCCTAATCTCCAATAGTTAGAGATTAGTTTAAACCTTCAAGCATGAGATTTAATCTCTCTCCCAAAAATATTTTCTTTAATTATAACCCTTGATATTCTGCATATGCATATCAATACCCTATCCCTTTTTGAACCTCACTAATTTCTTGACCACAATTACTTCTTGTGGCAATGAGTTCCCTAGAATAATCATACATTTTGTGAAAATGGACTTGTCTTGATTTTGAATTTCCTAACTTTTAATTTGATTGATTTTTCTCCTGTTCTTGTTTTATGAGACTGGAGAAGAGATGTTCTTGATCTACCTTCTATAGACAATTCAGTCTCCACCAATTGGAGAATGAAAACAATGGTATATTAGGTGATGGGCTGTTTCCATCTTGGCATTTTGTCAGAGGCCCATGCAGTGGTTATTCTGACATTGTTTAATCAGTTCTCCCTAAGAATCATCTGCATTGTCAACTTTGTCCATTACCCTCCTTGACTTTTTATACTTTTTATAGGTCCATATCTGAGTCTGCACTGGAATCAGAGTGAATTTCACATGATCTACGAGTTTCATGGAAATATTTTCCACATACCAGGCCCTGAGTTCTCTCTCTGATCCCACATGATTGAGATGTGCTGTTCTCTGCAGTCCTGGCCTCCTTAAAATTCTGTAACAGTAGTGCTGGAATGGAGATTCTGTGATCTTAGCACACTGGGAGTTGAGCACAGTCTAATGAGAGAGAATATAAAATGTATGGACCTGTATATTTAACAGTGTCCTCTATTGAGATGCAATTTCAGAACAGCTCAGGTATTTGTATGATTTCAGCATCCTTTTACCTACAGAGGGCATCCAACCTAAAGCGTTAATGGTAACTGCAATTCACCTTTAAATCAAGTATAAGAGGCCTGTGATTTACAAACAGAATCTCTTGAGGTCTGGCCTTACTGATTACAACAAACTGCAGACACCCTCTCAGTAGAATGCTGGAAGTGTGCGACTCCCATAATAACCCAGTGGTCGGTGGATTGAAACCAGGGTCAGCTAGCCCTGGCCTGTTTCTTATTTATGGGTATAAAATGGCCATGAATAAAGTTAGTCTGGAAAGTGGAAGAAGGTTTCTAACCATCAGAGGAGTGACGTTCAGGAACCACCTCCCACTAGAGCTAGTGGAGTTATACAACCTAACTAGATTTGAAGTGGAGCTGAATAAGTTTATGAATGGGATTTTATCATGTTGCTGCCTGCAACAGCAGTAGACTGGACTCAATGACCTGGGGGGGGGTCACTTCCTGTCCTATGTTCCTATTGCGATTGCCAATATTAACGAGCCCGCATTATGCACCATCATTTTTGGTGCAATCAGAGAAATCAGGATGGTGACACAGAGAACTTGCCCTTCTTTCAGAGCTGTTTATTGATTTTTTTTAAAAAATCAATAATGTTATTTATTGAGAAAATATCTTCCTGTAGATCATCCTTCTAATGGCGTCCTTCACCTCCTTGTTTCTCAGGCTGTAGATCAGGGGGTTCAGCATAGGGAACACAGATGATGTTGTCTTGGTCCAAGGTGTAGCCAGAACCGGGTCATAAATACATAAAATCAGAGTACTGTAGAAGGTAGTGACAGCTGTCAGATGAGAGGCACAGGTACAGAAGGGGATGAGTCTCCCTTAACAGAGCGGATCTTCAGGATGGTGTAGTAAGAAGATGGCCTGAAACATAAGGCCATGTATCAGAGGCCTGGTGTGAGGCCTGAGGCCTGAGCTAAAGTAATCAAAACTTTGCAGCTATAAAGCAAAGCCAAGCTGTGAGCAAGAGGCAGGCCCCATTCACAAAATCTGGCAAGAACAGGGCTGACATTGCAGAAACACACATGCTTAAGTAGTGCTAGGCACAGAAATATATACACCAACACATTCCAGAAAGATGGCATCAGAACACCTTGATACCAAACACAATCCTCAGAGATAACAGGAACATGCTGACCCATCTTAAGGATAAGGTCAGGATGATATCATGATGGATAGAGATGTTTTAATCAAACCAACATGTACAAGGTAATGGGAAGCCCTTGGATCCGTCAATGGGTAGCACCCTAATACGTCAGAGGGTGTCACTCTGATATGTCAGGGGCAATACGTAACTTGTTTGTATTGGTGTATAAAGTTGTATCTCAGAGGGAGTGTCTTTGGCCAGCCTAGGGAGCAGTGGAAAGTCCTGCCACTGACTGAGCTGCATCCATTGTCACGAGCATACATGTCTTACTCTCCATCCAGGCGCTATTACCGGGCTTTGTTGACAGTAAACCTGGCCGGGTGCCTTTGCTGAAAATCAAGTCTGTGGATTTATTGGGCTGTTTAATTGAGGTCTTCTATTTCCACTATCTGCACAGAGCTAGGACAGCACACTGAAAGAACACACATCCAGCCAACATCTGACCACAGATGGCTACGAGGATGTACATATAAGAGACTAGAACAGCTAGGATAGTAATCATGACAAATATAGTCGACAAGGTGAAATGAATAACATCTGTGTTGTGTATGTCAGAGCAGGACAGGTTAAGGATGGGGAGGGATGTGACAGAAGAAATGATTGCTGACACTGGGGTGACAGAAAGACAAGCTGAATATAGAAATTGTTCGGGCAGTTGAATTCACAAAGACACAACAACTATCAGTGCACAGTTTCCTGGACATGATGACCCTCTAGAGCAGTGGGTTACAGATGACTGTGAAGCGGTCAGAGGCCATGGTGGCCAGAAGGCATCATTCACTGGTCACAAAGACACAGACAAAGAAAAATTGCACAATGCATTCAGTGAATGAAATGATTCTATTACTCTCTGCTACAGAACTCATGTGCATCCTAGGTGCAGTGACAGAGGAATAACCAACATCTACAATGGACAGATTACAGAGGAAGAAGCACATAGGGGTGTGAAGATGGGAGTCAATCCTGATGAAAACAATCATCCCAAGATTCCCTACCAGGATGATAACATAGCTTGGTAGGAACAACATGAAGAGTGGGACCTGAAGCTCTGGGTGATCTATGAATCCCAGAAAAATCAACTGTGTCACATTGGTATGGGGGGGGGGACTCTAAATTTGCAAGTAAACAGGAGCCAAAAAGGGACCAGGTGTCGATTCCTTGTAACAACTCTGACTGCTCCCGTGAAATAGTGTGTCTTGACGAATGTACTATGGGTTATACACACACTTCCCCCTGGAGCTAGTGCACGGTCTCCGCACAGAAACACAGCACACTGTGCACTGTTTTGCATTCAATTAAATACATGCAGAGATTCCGTCACAATATGAGAGATTGTCCAAATCTGAATCGTTCCCATGCCAGAAATGTCCCTTAGGGCACAGGCCTTTGCCATCCCTGTCTCCCCCTCACACCCTCTCTGTTGTTAATCAGATTAGTTTGGAAAGGAGGGAAATCATCTCTTGTAAATGTATAGATAATAACGAATGGTGTAGGATGTTTTCATTTACACTGGTTTTCTCTTCCGGCTTCCAACAATGTCAGTGGGAGTTGATGGCACTTGGCACCACTGATACTCAGAGCAAGGGTCCTATGAAGGATCTGTGTCCAACGCTGTGAATCCCCAGCAGAAAGATGTTGCAGGGATAGTATGTACCTGTAGAGACATTCATGTCACTGAATGTCTTTTTTCTTCCTGAAGGCTAGATATTAAATGGAAAGATCTGCTCAACTTTATAGAGTCACTGGCATCAAAGGGCAATAATACATTTAGGTGACCATAAGTGATAGCTAACATAAGGACTGTAACAGGTTCTGAAAAAAAAAAAATTTTCTGATTGGGTCTATCTATGCGCCATTCCAAGGTGTGATTTCAGCTTGGGTATTCCTCAATCCCTATGGCAGTGGGTACAGAGTAGACATAGGTAGGGAAAGGTTTTCCCATCCCCTGAACATTTTCAAGATTTCAAAATATTTTCCCATTCTATATTGGGATGAAACCTGGTCTTCTGGAAAAACTTCACAGAAAATGAGAGAGAGAGAAGCCCAACCCATGAATAGCCAGTAGCCCAGTGGTTACGGCACTCATCTAGGATAAGGGATGAACTGGTGGATTTTCAACAGCTCCAGGGAGACCAGCTGACCGTCACTAATATGACTTGGCCCTCCAACTAAGCCCCAGATACCACCACTCAAAATACCACCAAGCAATTGCCTGGTGGGTCAGGATGACTTGACCACCACAGAAAAGGTTGGGGGAGAAAGGATGCTGGGGAGAATGTAGTAACATTTATAGAAAGGGGTGCATCAGTTTGTCATCATCCAAGTCCAAAGAGGATGGAGCTTGGCTGTTTTCAGTAGTAACAGAACAAGGGGCAATGGTCTCAAGTTGCAGTGGGGGAGGTCTAGGTTGGATATTAGGAAACATTATTTCACTAGGAGGGTGGTGAAGCACAGGAATGGGTTACCTGGGGGGGGGGTGGTGGAATCCCCATCCTTAGAGGTTTTTTTGGCCTGGCTTGACCAAGCCCTGGCTGGGATGATTTAGTTGGGGTTCAAGCAGGGGGGATGGACTCACTGATCTCCTGAGGTCTCTTCCAACCCCAATCTTCTATGATTCTATGTCCATCATCTGTAGCGCCATTCCCCATAACGCTCTTCCCTCTAGGCAAACCCACACTTTCTTGTGGATGCTGGTCCTGAGGCCATGCCCAACACTCCCCAAACTCAATATTCCCCCCTCAGGTGATCACAACTCCTTCTTCCCCTTTTGAGAGCTGTTTTATTTTCCCCTCCTTAGCACTCCATCAGTCTACTTAGGCATTGCCTCTACTCCTAACTCTTCTGGACTGAGTTAGGTCTGGCTTATATAGTCCCCAGACTCCTTCTACTCACAACAGCCACCAGAAGGAGTAGATCATTAGAGTCAGCTGCTTGGCTTCTATTTTTTTGTTTGTTTTGTTCCCCCATGTGGTTCATACTGGCACAGGAGGGAGACTCAGATTCAAGACCCCGTTCCAAATCAGGCACTTGGACCTGGGTCTCACGTCCCAGATCAGACTTACAACCACTGGGCTATCGAGATAGACTTTCTCTCTCTCTGTCCCAATGAATCCTTTATTATTCATACAAAGTGGAACAGCTCCAACAGGGGAGATTGAGAGACTGAGATGCGCCATAGAATAGAAAATAGAGCAGACATTAGGGCACTCACCTGTCATATTGGCAATATAAATCTATTTCCCTGCTCTTAATTAGGCAGAGAAGGGACTTGACTAGGGGTCTCCCACATCCCAGATGAGTGCCCTGATAGCTGGGATTTGGCTATTTTGGGGTCGCTCTCTCTATGGCTCTGGAGTTTAACCAGAAATTCCACCCTGAACCTGAGAAATGTTTAATCAAAACTGAGACATTCCAACTAAAACATTTCAATTTGGCAAATCCATATTTTTTGGGGGAAAATCCATTTTATTAAAAAGCTCCCAGCCAGTTTGAGTGCAGAGAATGGACAGGGCCCACTTTGTGAGCAGCTGTTCAGGATTTTGTTTTAGACTCATCACTCAATGTGTGGGCCCAGGTGTGACAGGGGCGGGGCAAGAGCTGGTCACTCAGCTCCCATTAAGAGAAGCAAATTGGAGCTGGCTAGAAAAACCTGCACCTAATTGGTGAATGGGAGACAGTTACCCACCCAATTAGCCTGGGGCTATAGAAAAGGCTGGGAGGAAGGAAGCCAAAAGTGGGGGAGGCTAAGGGAGGAGTACTAGAGATAGTGGAGTGCTCCTAGGTGTAGTCATGAGAACACAAGCTATGTATAGCAAAAAGGGGGTGGGAACAGAACCTGTAAGTAAATGACACCAGTGGTTACTGAATTTCAGGGTTTCTGAGTGACTTGTCAGCCCAGCAGACACCAAGAGGGATTTGCTATACCAGGTCTTATTTAAACTATTCTAACCCTGCTCTGAAGACAGAATTTATAATTTGCTTGTGTGCTTTTCTATGGTGTTCATCACTAGAGTATCTGAATTTATTTTCAAATACCCCTGTGAGGTAGGGAACTCAAGCACAGAGAAATTAAGATCAAAACTTGCCACTAATTTTGGGTGCCTAATTTGAGACCCTGCAACAGCCCAGATCTGGAATTGTTGGGAAAACCCTGCTCAGCCCCCAGAATCCCTGGGATGTTGCCTGCCCAGGGCAGAGGGGATCTTGAGGGGATTAAACTGGGAAGCTCTCGCAAATCTTCATTGATCCTGTGTGAACAGCCGTTTTTCAAATAGTCAAATTTGGGCTGATTTTCATGGGAATTGCATAAGGCACCACCCTATCAAATTTCAAGTCACTGCTGCAGAGCTGGGGGGCACCAGAGCTTCTCAGAGGAAAAGGCATCAGCTATATATATAATGTGGGCAAAACAATGTCTTTTTTTCCCCTAGCTTCAGTCTCAGAAATGGCAAACCAAGCTGAAATTTTCCAAATAAATACATTTCAATCTGAGGCAGGCAGCAGCCTTTTAAGTCAGGTCAATACCCCAACATGAAACATTTCAATTTTGGAATGTCCAAGTGTTCCATGTTCATCAAAAATTTCAAACAAAACATTTTGACATTTCCAAAAGGACATTTTTCAGAATTTCCATTGTGTTCAAAATGTTAATATTTTAACTTTTTTGCCTTGATTTGGGGATGCAGACACATGTTGAAAAGTCAGTTTTTCCTATGGCATGGAAATGCTGAATTTCACTCAGCGCTACCCTGTAGCATAGCCTCGGTTGCAGCACCATGGGGTAAAGGTGTTTTATTCTAGGCTAATGCTAGGGAGAAAGCACTCATGCAATGTGATAGGGAGCTTTGGGGTGCAATGGCTAGTCCATGATCCCTGCTAAAGGGCCTGGTGATGCAAAGATTGGGGGTTCACCTGAATCAAGACTTTCAAAATTTCCTTTATGGCCTGTGTTACACAGGACATCAGACTAGCTGGTTACAATGGTCCTCTCTGGCCTATAATGTATGGACCTATTCCAGTATATGGCACCTTTATATTGGTATAACATCATCAACACTGATGCTTATACCAGTATAATCATATCAGTAGACAAACACATCCCTAGCAGATATAGCAAGACCTGTAAATCTTTTGGCTGTAGGCTAGATCTAAGTGTTGGCATGTGGCCGAGATGAAACCTGTACTCCTAAATCTAATTGCCATTTTGGGCATCTCAATTCAGAACTAGGCCCCATTGCTATTCCTGAAATCCCCACTCAGCTGAGGCCAAACCCTATAGGTGTCTAAACTCACTTGGCACCTACATTTTTGCAGTAAAAGCTCCTTTGTGCCTGTTTTAGCCTCTGAGTATGCACACGGCTACCTCTTCCTGAGCATGGAGATGCCTGGCCCTTCCACCTCACAGAAGAAGAGATTTGACCACCTCTCCTGTGGGCACTCTAGCCGCTGAAGTATGGGATATTCTGGTGTGGTTCTCCCTCAGTCTCTCCTGTTGGAGCTGTTCTACTTTGGACTCTGATTTATTATCCCCAACCTCCAGGAGACATAAAAGACATTTTAACTATCTCTTCTGAGGTTCATGCTGCTTCAGGGATTTTGTCCCAAGTTGCCACCGATCCAAATAAGAATCACTTGTGTCAGCCACACACCATTCTACTGGGATCGGTGATAACACACCTCTTTCTCCACAGGTCGGCTTAATCCACTCAGCTCTGACAGAGTAGGAATAAATATTCTCTCGATCTTTTAGACGTTAAATTAGATTCCCTGTCATCAGCTTTTCAGATATTTTGCTTGATATTTATTTTTGGCTTTTCTGCTTCAGAATAAAACACAGTGGGAAAAGGTACCTGATGCTACAGGATTGCTTATGTTGATGGTATCTATTTGCAGAAAAACCAAATAGTGTAAGATAAATAGCAGACAGAGAAAACCATAAAATATAATCTCTTGTTTTCTTATGTCTTATTTTGCCAGCTCATTTATTTAGTCTCAAATGTGTTCTTTTGCATGATGAATTGTGGTGCTAGCTCAAAAATTCTAGAGCAGATCTGGTGCTGGAGTGACCATTTGAAGAACTGAAGTTCTCTATTTACACACAGAATGGGTACAGCATAAATTAAAGTCAACTCAAGATTCCAGTCTACAATAGTACATCTCCTCCTGACAGTCTGCAGGGCAAGGCTGATGCACACCAGCAGGTAAGAGGACCAGACAGAGTCCTCAGAAAACTTTCTGTCACACACCTGGTTGTGTGCCTGTTCTGGGGAGGAACATAATATTTCTGTCTCCGCTTAGTATCACTTGTAACTCAGTACTTTCGGTTCTGTCATTGACACTGGGGATCAAGCCCAGGACCTCGGGATCTAAAAAAATGAACTACCTGGTTTAAAATGTCTGTTTGTGTTAGCTCTGTGTGGTCCAGCCTCTGGAGGGGGACAGAGAACTATGAACTATGAAGTGTGAGCTTAGGGTTACACGATCAAGCACCTTTATCAGCTCTATATTTAATAATAAAAAAAAGAATCCAGCATTTACTACTGGGGGAGCTGGTCGTGTTCCCTGTATTAGGTTACCGAGCACTTTCCATTCTCACAGCTCCTTGCAGTCTTGTTTTCGAGAAGCTAAAACACCTCCATTGTTTGCAGCAAGTTTTTGAAATTCAGTTGGGAGAAAGCCCTCAGACTTGAGAAGAGCGTTTTTGGTTTTGTTGTTTTTTGTTTTTTCCCCATTAAATTCTATTCAGGTTTAGCTGAGTTATAGCTTTTGACAACCACTGTCACCCCTTTCTTGCTTCAGTTGTGAGCAAAATTTGAGCTTCCTGCCAGTATAATACCTGTATTCTAAACAGATGGGCCCGTGTTACCACCAAAAAAAGCAGCAGATGTTGACAATGTTGCACCTGGAATAGTGACTGCTTCTGGACCTGCTCAACCAGAGTTGATTGGGGCAGGAGAGCGCCACCTCTGCATTACATACGTGGCCCAGTGGTTCATTCCCGTCTCTGGGGATTTTATGTGGGCAGGCTCTCCCCTAGCTTCCCCAGAGGAAGGGAGAGGCAGAATACTGGGCCAGGCACCCCACAGATCCTACCCATCTCCCCGGTCAGCTATAGGAAAACAGCCTGCTCTTGCAAAGACCTGTAGTGCAAGTGGTAGAAGTCTGTAATGCACTGCAGGTGGTTACAGGTGCAAACCAAGAGGATGCAGAATGGAGGTGTCGTGACAGAATTGAGTTTTGCCTTTTTAAAAACCCAGGAAATTACATATGCAAAACTATATTAACAGAACATCATTTAGGTTGTCTACTCAGTCACACAAGAGTTAGTCTGTTCTATAAACTGAACAAGGCAGGGATCCAGTGGTTCTAAGGAAAAACAGCCTGTGATAATGTAATTAAAGACTATCATAATGCAAACACCCACGAGGGCAGAATTAAGGTTGCATGGGCAACCACAAATCTGGCATTTCCTAATTTTCAATTGTGGAACTTTCCAACCTTAATAAAGTCTTTTGAGCAGGTTTTTTGTATGTTTTATTTCGGGGGGTGGGGGAGAGGGGTTGATTCATAGTATAAATATTAAGAACAGTTACATTAGGTATGATACAGACATTTGCAAGGGATGTAAACCTTCATGCTTCAGAGCACGAGGCAACCGCTAATTGCCTGGATGTGGGGTGAAAATACCCCTATAGGCATGTTATTGAATAACTTCCTACTGTGAGGGCTTTGCCCCTTTATCTGAAGCACACAACAAAGACTGCTAATGCATAGACAATACTCAATTAGATGCATCATTTGTCTGATCTGGTATGGAAATGCCTATGTTCCCTATATTTACTAAAAATAATTTCATTTCTTTTTACTCGTCTAGCTCAGGTGTAAAGACAGAGGGAATATGCAGAATCCAGAGACCTGTGTTTTTCCAGTAACTAGGAAACTCACAAATTATCTCCAACTCATTTTCTTTCTATCCTAAAGTCTACAATCGGACATGAGATGCTTTGGTCCCATCCGCACACATCTCACGTTGTGTTACCATGTCACTGACTAGATTCTGATCTCAGTCACACAAGTGTGAATGTATAGTTCAGCTGAAGTCAATTGGTTAATGAGGAGTCAAACCAGTCCATATCTTCCTCCACCAAATACAAACCACAATGGAATTTACTGCATGTACACCTACACCATGACTGGTAAGAAATCTCATTATTATTATCTTTTGAGCATCTTTGTGCATGTAGCAGTGAAATTCCATAGAAACATAACAGCCATACTGGGTCAGACGAAAGGTCCATCTAGCCCAGTATCCTGTCTTCCGACAGTGGCCAATGCCAGGTGCCTCAGAGGGAATGAACAGAACAGGGAATCATCAAGTGATCCATCCCATCACCCATTCCCAGCTTCTGGCAAACAGAGGCTAGAGACACCATCCTGCCCATCCTGGCTAATAGCTGTTGATGGACCTATCCTTTATGAATTTATCTAGTTCTTTTTTAAATCCTGCTATAGTCTTGGCCTTCACACCATCCTCTGGCAAGGAGTTCCACAGGTTAACTTAGTATTTATCTCTAGGAGATGCATTTTCTCATTTCGAGGCTCTGTGAATCTGAGTCAAAAGTAATCATAGAATCAGTTACAGTCCACACCACCTACAAGTGTTATTACCTCTAGGAGGATTTGTAACAGGGAGGAAAAATAATGCACGTGGTTACAAAGAATGTCTGTAAAACATACACTGACTCCAATAGGACAGTGACACTTTAGTGATACCAAACTTTTTCACTGGGGCTGCCTCATATTAGGCCCTAAATCTATATTTAGGCACCTATATAAACGGGGCACTGAGCATCACTTGTGCCCTTTGAGGTCATTTTGATTAGGAAGAGAAAATCAATGACCAGGAATAAACATTGATTACTTGCATACATTGATAGATTATTTGCCTCCCTTCTAAACTAAACACTCCCAATCTATATATCTCTTATTTTATAGAAGATTTGACCCACTGGATGGTTTCATACACATTAAAACAGAGTAGGGTGACCAGAGGGGAAGTGTGAAAAATTGGGATGGGGGTGGGGGGTAATAAGTGCCTATATAAGAAAAAGCCCCCAAAATTGAGACTGTCCCTATAAAATTGGGACATCTGGTCACCCTAACACAGAGTCCACAATATTTCTGTAGCTGGAACATGTCCTATCTGTAATGGAAAGCATGTGGGGAATACAAAGAGAACATTCCCTAGGAGTGTCCTTCGATGTATTTCAGCTTTCTTACGTTTATACACCGTTTCCCAGAAACAATCACAGGGATTATGAGGGATCTGTACTCAGTACTTTATTGGCCAGTGATTAATTTTAATCTTTATTTTTTTTTCACCAGCAGAGGAGAGCGTTTCTGGAATAAATGACAGCGAGAAACCACACCAGGGTGACCGAGTTCATTTTCGTAGGATTCACAGATCATCCAGATCTACAGATCCCCCTCTTTATGTTGTTCCTAGTGATGTATGTGGTCAGCCTGATGGGGAATCTTGGGATGATAGGGTTAATCATGGTTGAAACCCGACTTCATACCCCCATGTACTTTTTCCTAAGCCAGATGTCCATTGTAGATATTGGATATTCCACTGCCATAGCTCCCAGGATGCTAATGACCTTTGTAGCAGAGACTAGAAGCATTCCTTTGATTGAGTGTGCGGCACAACTATTCTTCGTCTGTTTCTTTGTGACCAATGAATGTTGCCTCCTGGCTGTGATTGCGTATGACCGCTTCAAAGCTATCTGTAATCCACTGCTATACAGAGCCATTATGTCCAAGAGACACTGTGTCCTGTTAGTGGCTGGTACATATGTATGTGGCTCTGTGAATTCAATTGTGCAAACTCTATTTATATTCAGTCTGTCCTTCTGCAGCTCCAATGTTGTCAACCATTTCTTCTGTGATGTGCCCCCCATGCTGAAGCTGTCCTGCTCTGACACCCATGTCACTGACCTTGTACTTTTCACTTTCTCTACTGTAATTGTCACGACTACTTTCCTGGGTGTCCTAATCTCCTACATGTGCATCCTTCTGGCCATTCTCAGGATCCGTTCTGCCAAGGGGAGACGCAAAACCTTTTCCACCTGTGCCTCCCACCTGACAGTCGTCACTATGTTTTATGGGACGCTGATATGTATATATTTAAGACCCAGTTCTAGCTACTTGATGGACCAAGACAAGGTTACCTCTGTGTTTTATGCCCTTGTGATCCCCATGTTGAACCCCCTGATCTACAGCCTGCGAAACAAGGAGGTAAATGATGCCTTTAAAAGGGTGATATACAAGAAGATTTTTTATTGGTCATTATAATCATTATATTTTAACCAATAAACAGTAGATGGAATAAGAGTGAGTTCTCTGTATCATTATCCTTATTTCTATGACTCAGCCACTCCATGTGATGTACAGAAAATCATATAATGGAACCCAGTCAAATACAATATTAGAAATTGCTGTTTTTAAGATCCATGAATGAGGGTCTGTGACACTATGCAGAATCAGCAAGATGCTCTGACATTTGGCTTAAAGGACAATTGCTGTTGCCTGTTACGTTTTAGGCCAGATTGGAGTTCCGGTGAGAGGATGAGAAGATTGTATGTATCCTTCCTCGGTTCTGAGATTTCACCCAGTGGAGGGCACTGTTAAACATACTGAATAAAAGCAACCAGAACTGAGGTAACGATTATCAAAGCTCAGCTTAGGTTGATCGGCCATGTTCTCGGAATGTGTAATGATAAATTCCCCAGAAAAGTCCTCTCTGGTGAGCTTAGGGACTTAGTCTGAATAATGCAGAGTTGACCTTCATCATGCAGAGCTAGCCTGCACCAAATCAGAGTATCTTCTCTCACCGCTGCATCATGCCGACATGAAGAGGACATTGTTTTACTCCTGAGTTCTCAACAGAGAAGGTTGTTTCCAGTCATCACAACCAGCTGCCCTGTCTTCACGGCTAGATGGAAGGGGAGCATCCCAAAACTTAAGAGGGATCGCAAACCTTTTTTTCTGTTTAACATGGGGTCACAGGCTGGAGAATGTTGAGAACCACTGGTTTTACTCATTGAAAACTGTTGCTGTTTTATGTAGGGCTTTTGTTTATTTATCTTCTCTCCAACCTATGAAAGAGTTTCTCTGGCAGTCCTGAAATTACACCTCTACCCCAATATAACGCTGTCCTTAGGAGCCGAAAAATCTTACCGCGTTTTAGGTGAAACCGCATTATATTGAACTTGCTTTGATCCGTCGAAGCATGCAGCCCTGCCCCCCCGGAGCACTGCTTTACCGCGTTATATCTGAATTCGTGTTATATCGGGTCGCATTATATCGGGGTAGAGGTGTATATCAATGGTCTGCTTTGTTTGGCTTTCTTTGGACTTTGTAAACAGTGAGACAGGTTCGTCCCTGAAGTAACTCCCTTGTCTTGAGAGAATGATATGGGGACAGATCAAGAATGAATGTAGTCCAATCAATTTATAATGATGTACGATTGTGATGTACTAGTACACATTATGAAGTACTAGTGTGATGCGGCTATCACTATTCATAGCACCAGCAAGCTTCCTACACACGGTGACATTTGAATATTCATACTGGATATGCTCTGGTTAGTCCAAGGAAGTTTTTGTCTGAATCATCGATCACTTAAATCCACTTCTTGTGCTCCTAGGAATACTGCTTATGATTTTTCCATATATGTACAAAATGGAATGACGCTATAGTGCCATAACATAAAAGGACTATTTTCCTTTCAACACTTTAATACCGGTACAGGATTGGAAACCCCATCGTGCAATCAACAACTTCCCATGAGCAAATACACATTTTCAATGAGCAGTTAGACATCCAGTTCCCTGGACAACTCCCTGGAATGGGAGTTTGGTGCCTTTATATCCCCACTTAAACTCCTGCAGTCTGAACCAATATTGACTGAAGTCAATCGGAGTCTTTTCATTGGCTTCAATGAGCTTTGGATCTGTTCCTTGTTGGGCGTGGTTGAAAATTTTCCACCTAAACTTTCAGTTGATGGGGAAGAAATGGAACGGTTGCCTGGTAGGGGTATCTGGTCATCGGAAGAGGCTGATCATGAGGTCACCTGACAGAGAGTAAGATGTTTATAAAAGGGCAGAAGCTGCTCTATTTGGGCTCTACCTGGCCATGTTTGACCAGCTAGAACTGAGAGGAGCTGCCTGTAGGAGCTAGATGAGGAGGGAGAGGAGCAGTCTGTCTGAACACAGACGGCTACCCAAGGGGACTCCCAAGGAAAGGATGAGCTGGTGAGGTCCATTGAAGTTAGGATGTGTGTCCTTTTCTAAATGGGCTTGTGCTTTATTGGTGGAGTATTAGCTCTACAGTGTTAGATTCTGGTTCAGAGTGTCCCTCTCTGTGTTACATTCTTTGCACATACTGTGTGGCCCTGGGGGAGAGTTCAGCTGTAACCCACAAGGCTCACACTGTTCGGTGGCATTCTAGGACAGGGAGTGTTTAAGCTACGGCAGAGTCTGAACAGTCACCCCTGAGCCCAGGGACTAGCCAGCTAGATATCAGGTTCTAGCTCTCCAGAAAGGGCGCTAGGCTGAGGGCCTGCACCCTGATTGTGTGCCTAGGAACCCAGAGACTGCAGCAGTGACTGGCTCCATTCAGTCTCTGGCAGCTTAAAACAGCTGGGGATCCAAGCTGGGATTCCCCTCAACACAAGCTGGTGGGTATCCAGCAAGGGGAGCTGAAGGGGGTCTGTGACAAATGCTCCCTTTCAATAGTGATCTTTGCAGCCTCTTGGTCATTCCTGAACCTAGGAAACTGAATTTCCAAGATGAACAGGCCTGGATTCCATTTTTTGTTTTGTTTTGTTTTTGGAACAAGCCACAGAATACAGTTAAAACAAAGGAAATCAGAGCTATGACACAGAGAATTCACTATTTATTCACCACTTGTTTATTGATAAGCACAAATCCCAATAATTATATTAACTATGAACAAAACTTCTTGTTTATCATCTTCCTAAAGGCGTCCTTCACCTCCTTGTTCCTCAGGCTGTAGATCAGGGGGTTCAGCATGGGAATTATGAGTATATAAAACACAGAGATGATCTTGTCTGGGTCTGTGGTGTAGCCGGAACTGGGTCGTAAATACATGAAGATCACAGTCCCGTAGAAAATTGTGACGGCCGTCAGGTGGGAGGCGCAGGTGGAGAAGGTTTTGCATCTGCCCTTGGCAGAGTGGATCTTCAGGATGGCAATGAGGATGTACATGTAGGAGAATAGTACAATGAGAATAGTAGTCATGACCACTATACTGGACAAGGTGAAATGCACCATGTTAGCGATGTGGGTGTCGGAGCAGGACAGCTTAAGGACTGGGGGGATGTCACAGAAGAAATGGTTGATGACATTGGAGTCACAGAAGGACAGGGTAAATATAAATGGAGTCTGAACAACTGCATTCACAAAGCCGCATATGTACGAAGCAACCACTAGTAATACACAAAGTCTCTTTGACATGACGACGCTATAGAGCAAGGGGTTACAGATGGCTATGAAGCGATCATATGCCATTACCGCCAACAGGCAAGCTTCATTGGTCAGAAAGTTACAGACAAAGAAAAACTGTGCTGCGCACGCAGCGAGGGAAATGGGTTTGGCCTGAACCACAAAAGTCATCAGCAACCGAGGAGCAACAACCGAGGAATTACCAACATCGGCAAGAGACAAATTGCTGAGGAAATAGTACATGGGGGTGTGGAGTCGGGAGTTGAACCTGATCAACATGATCATCCCTAGATTCCCTGCCAAGGTGATAACATAGATCATTAGGAACGACACAAAGAGGGGGACCTGAAGCTCCGGATGATCCATGAATCCCTGGAAAACGAAGTCTATAACCACGGTGTGATTTCCCTCCGCCATTTCTTCCAACCATGATCTCCTTTACAGGGGAAAAGTGAAATGTGCAATTAAACAGGAGCCAAGAAAAGACCAAGAGTGGATCCTCCACACTCATTCTGACTTCCCTCGTGAAATATTGCACCAACCCGAGGCAGTGGGAATACATCAGGGGACAATCCTAGGGAATACACTGTTTGCATTACATTCACACTGTCCACTACATCTCAGGCTTTGTCATGCTGAGAATTAGCGCATACTGTGTATTAAAGTGCATCCAACCTGATAGCCTATACAGTCAGAGGCAACAAAGAAAGGTAATGTTCCGTATGAAAAGGAAAGTCAATGAATATACAGAGAGACAAGCGAATGGTCTAGAGTTCATTCACTAGCCCTGCTTTTCTGTTCCTGATCCCACGGCCATCACTGGGAGCTCTGGGACTCCTCCCCTTTGAAAACTAGACCTGGAAAGAAATTTCAATTGCATTTTTTTTTCCAGGAGAAATGCAGATTCAGCAACACCAAAATCTTTTTAGTTTACATGACTTGTAAGTTTCAACATATCCTTCATTTTTTTAAATTAAACAATCATTTAAAAATGCTCAAAAGGAAAACAAAACTTTTTTTTTAACCTGAAACATTCTGTTTGACCCTGATTTTTTTTACTTTAACATTTGCTGAAAATTTCAAATAAATTCCATGACCCAAAATGATTTTTTTCTGACTTTTTGAAATTGTTACAAACCAAAAAATATGTTATTCACACAGCTCTATTGAAAACACAGGCCAGTTTAAATGCATTAACTAAATATGGA
The DNA here is from genome assembly GCF_011386835.1 of Chrysemys picta bellii. NCBI lineage: Eukaryota > Metazoa > Chordata > Testudines > Emydidae > Chrysemys > Chrysemys picta. The sequence continues at coordinate 5,894,445 of NC_088794.1, forward strand.
TTTAGACCCCTAACAGTGGACATCTATAACAGAGATCTGTTATAAACCCACAGGGGTAACACATACCTTTTGCAGATGTGCATTATAACTATTTTCTCCCACACACTGCAAATCTTTCTACATGGCAGTGATGCTTTTAGCTGGCATAGACTAAAAGCCTTTTCCGTGTAGATTCAGCAGGGAATGTGCTATGGTATCAGGCAACCTAGTCTGCAAGCTGCTGGTCTTGGCTTACCCAGCACTAGGCACTGACAAGTTCTTGTCTGGGTGTAGACCTGGGCAGGTCTCAGGCACTCACAGAAAATGGAAGCGCACAGGCAGAATTCAGGGAGAATGGTACCACTAGTGTTCCCGGGGTGATAGGGGTGGGTTAGCTAGAGCGTGCAGAGAGCTGCATGGGCAACTGGCTTGAAGATAAACCAGAGCCTGGCCTCACATCCTGTTGTCTGATAGCACTGGTCAGCCTGAGTGGACAGAGACTGCACACTGGATAGAAAATGCTTCTGTGATTAAGCTCTCCCCGTAACTCGGATGCATTGATACAAGACAGCCATTGCCCCAGAACACGAGCAGAACAGGGCAGGAAATGGTTTTCCTATCCCATGACAATTTTTGAGATATTGACAGTTTTTCCTGTCTTGAATTGTGACGGAGTCAAAACATTGAAATTTTTTGCTAACCAAAAATCAGGAAAAGAACTAAATTCAGGTCAATTGAAATATTTGATTTGGATACATTCTAGACCATTTTGGTTTGGTTGCAAACATTTTTTTTAGCTGCAATTAGCTGAAATTTCAAAATGACTTTTCACGTTGAATCATGAAAATGGATTTTTTTTTATTTTGGAACAAAAACTTTTCAACAATTTATAAGCTCCCCCCCAAAAATGTTGAAAAAAATTGCCCAAACCGATCCTTTCCTGCAAACAGTTCCAGTTTTGATGAATGAGTGATGAAAAATGTGTTTAGTGGGAACATACCTGACCAGCTCTGATCACAACATTTTCTCTGAAAGCGATGATACAGACAGACTCCCAGCAAATGGGTGTTTGATACGTTCCATTATGATCTCCATTTGCTTCAAGAAAAGTTTGCAGATGATACTAAACTGCTCAAGATAGTTAAGACCAAAGCAGACTGTGAAGAACTTCAAAAAGATCTCACAAAACTAAGTGTTTGGGCAACAAAATGGCAAATTAAATTTAATGTGGATAAATGTAAAATAATGCACACTGGAAAAAATAACCCCAACTATACATACAATATGATGGGGGCGAATTTAGCTACAACAAGTCAGGAAAAAGATCTTGGAGTCATCGTGGATAGTTCTTTGAAGATGTCCACGCAGTGTGCAGAGGCGGTCAAAAAAGCAAACAGGATGTTAGGAATCATTAAAAAGGGGATAGAGAATAAAACTGAGAATATCTTATTGCTCTTATATAAATCGATGGTACGCCCACATCTCGAATACTGCATACAGATGTGGTCTCCTCATCTCAAAAAGGATATACTGTCACTAGAAAAGGTTCAGAAAAGGGCAACTAAAATGATTAGGGGTTTGGAACGGGTCCCATATGAGGAGAGATTAAAGAGGCTAGGACTCCTCAGCTTGGAAAAGAGGAGACTAAGGGGGGATATGATAGAGGTATATAAAATCATGAGTCATGTGGAGAAAGTGGATAAGGAAAAGTTATTTACTTATTCCCATAATACAAGAACTAGGGGTCACCAAATGAAATTAATAGGCAGCAGGTTTAAAACAAATACAAGGAAGTTCTTCTTCACACAGCACACAGTCAACTTGTGGAACACCTTACCTGAGGAGGTTGTGAAGGTTAGGACTATAACAGAGTTTAAAAGAGAACTGGATAAATTCATGGTGGTTAAGTCCATTAATGGCTATTAGCCAGGACGGGTAAGGAATGGTGTCCCTAGCCTCTGTCTGTCAGAGGATGGAGATGGATGGCAGGAGAGAGATCACTTGATCATTGCCTGTTAGGTTCACTCCCTCTGGGGCACCTGGCATTGACCACTGTCAGTAGATAGGATACTGGGCTAGATGAACCTTTGGTCTGACCTGATACGGCCATTCTTATGTTCTTATGTTATGTTCTTACCTCTTAATTAGCCCAATTACTTCAGCTGAGCGACTCTGGGTGCATATCTGTGTGCATGAGAACAGTATGCGGTCAGCAATGTTGCTGAAATTAATATGAGATGTATGCCGATGGCAGTGAAGTATCATTCCTGTTTCGGATTTTTAGTCTAGATAGAAAGTTACCTGAAAATAGCTTGGGTAATTCCTATTTATTAAACAAACTGCTCTCAATCCCGCCAGTTCCTTCTGTCATGTTACCTGCGTCAGGGGTTTAAAAAGTTAAGTTATTTAAATTAAATATACAGAACACAGGAATTTCCAGAACAGGTCCCCTAATGATCTATTTCTTCACTGTGATAGTCATTACAGTATGCTTCAGAGTTAGGTGCAAGCCATCATCATAAGCATTATGGAATAACATGGTTCTGGGGGAAGTTTCCTCCTCAGTCTAGACAGTAACCTGCATCAAGCCCCATGTCCCAAAGCCTGAGGTTTTTTATCTTTAAACGTTGTTGCCATTCCACTGTAAAATACAAATATTCTTAATATTCATACCTATGTCAAATCCTTTTTTGGATGATTAAGTAGATAGATATAAGGGTGAGTGGGGACAGATTCGATAGATTAATTACATGGCTCCAATCTACAGTGACTTCAATGGAATTATGGCCCACTTACACCAGCTGCAACTTTGACCCATTAATTCCAACGGAGCTGAACTGACTGACGCCATTCTGAGATCTGACCCATTGCTGGCTAAGGGGCTGTTGGAGGCTATTGGAATTGAAATCCTATTTTTGGTCTCAGAACAGGCACCGTGAGGAAAGCGCTTTGCACCCTTCCCACGGACTCGTCCCTGTTTTCCCTTCCTCCGAATGTGAATTCTGACCGGCGGAGAATATCTGAAGACCATGGATGTTCTGGGTCTGATTTAGGCTGCACATATGCTGTGTATAGACTGAGAACGTCCAGCCCTATGGAAGTCATTCCATGCCCTTAAACCAGTAAATCCACTTTCAAAAAAAGTCAGAATTCTTGGCACTTTAGGAAAAGTGAAAGTCTTTTCGACTGAAAAAGTTACACAAAACATCAAATATTAGACATCCAAATGCCTTATTTTCAATTTTCTCCCTTACTCTATTTTGTTCTTACCAAAATAAATATCTCCAACAGTCAGGAAACTGTATTTTATGCTAAAGAAAAAACAAAATAAACAAGGTTGAAATAGCCAAAAATCAGAGTGCAGAAAAATCTAACTTCAAAAGAATAATCAGAGATAATGTTTATTCCACTTCTGTTGGAGCCATACTCATGAGACTTACCAGCGGAGAGAGAGCTATTTCATTCTTCTCTCTAAACACTGGCGTGTTGATGATACAGAGTATTTATATTTGCTTCAGTGGCCATTAGGGACAGCACCTCAAGACTCAGAATCACAGCCGAGGCAGAAATGAGATAATTAAAAATCCTGTACGTCCTTCTGGAGATTGGGGATAATCACAAAGATTTGTTGTCTCCAATAGTTGGGCATAAGTACAAGTGTCTTCTGTATTCTCCTTCTTTTAGTTTCCAGATGAGCTGCCCCCATTGCCCTGAATCAGAGAAATTCTCAACTGGTAGCCCCACCATTGCCAGGAGTACATTGTGACATATATTTGATAACAAAGTTTTTGATCTCAGTTGGCATGTTCTGTGTCTCTGGACTGATGGCTAGATGAAGAATTTATATCATTCTTCGCACAGGCAATATGGGACACCAGTTTCCACAGATCATTTCTTGGCCTGCAATAACCTGAGCAGAGTGGCTAATAAGATTGTGTCCCATCCCTGTGTTTCTCCAGAAGTGAGACGGCAGTGAAAGTTAACACTACAGACAGAAGCTGCATTTTCTATCTTTGCTGTTCTTGTCTTTTCCTTTTTGTGTTTGTTTGTCTTGTTTTGTCTTCTAAAAAGCAGGATCAGACGTCAACAACAACAGCAGCATTAATAACAGTTCCAGACCATCTCAACTAACTAAAAAGTGAGAAAGTCAAGCAGTAGGCATGAGCACAACATAACCCCGGAAAAATCTAGAGAGAGCTTCTGTCACTGCGGCTACATAAGCTGGGGGTGGTAAAGTAAAAAAATTGGTCCTTTCTTTCTTAGGCCCTCCTGAGTTCAGGGAAACAGGAGACTGAATTAAAACAAAATACCAGAGCCCATCAGTTTCTACTTCCAACTGGAACATCCCCAGGGCCCTGAAATGTAGCTAGCTGCTTGGCCCATGTATTCCGTTAACATTAATACCGCAATCCATAACACTCATTGACTGGATACAGCCGCATGCTCAGTTACAGTCGGTTTAAGAATATTATAGAACGTTGACATATTTTTCTAATAAAATTATACGGAAATTTTCCATAAGGAATTGGCTTCAGGTTTGAATACAGTATAAAACCTCTACTAGTGGAGGCTGGGGGAGATGCTTGTTTATTCACTGAGTGGATTATTTTAGTTTGGAACGAAAGATTAAAGCTAGGCAAGAAATGGTTTTCCTGTCCCATGAAAATTTGGGAGATTTTAAAAATGT
>NC_088794.1:5899610-5923603 GCF_011386835.1 Chrysemys picta bellii
GCCCAGGGGCGCTGGAGAGCTGAAGGGAGAAGGTTGATGGATTCCCCTCTCCTCCTCCTTCCACCAGACCTCCTCCGACTTCTCCATGGCAGGCGACTTTGTGCTGCAGCTGGGTCTCCATGTATCCCACCCAGCCGAGGACATCAGCCGGCAAGCCAGGGGTGGGATATATTGGCTGCACAGGCTCCTGGTGCAGAAGAGGGGTAAGAACCCAGCTGGGCAATGGGACCCCATGGAAACAAGCCTCTCGGAGACTAGCTCCAGCTGGCCATTGGGACGCCTAGAGGACTAAGGCCTCTCTGTTTAGACCCACTGTAGAAGGGCAGAGGAACCCCAATAGTAACAAGGCCCCTCCTTTGAGACTCCCTCTGCTGGGCAATGGGACCCTACAGAAAGAAGCCCCCTCCTCTGAGACCAATCCCACCTTAGATGATGACTCTTTCTCTTCCACTCTCTCTGAATTAGGGAGATGAGTGTGAAAGTGCCAGGGAAATTGGCTGCTTTATTTCAGAGCCCGGCTCTGTCGCCAGCCCAGGGAAATAGCCCACCCACAGGGCAGCCAGCTCGTGAGGGGACAGGAACAGAGCTATTGAGAGACATGGAGGGAAAGAGCCCATCATGAGGGCAGGGGTAGGAGCAGAGACCACAGGGGAAGGACACAAAGCTTGTAGGATGTCACCAGTTGGGTAGTCAGGGCCAGATCCTGACTTCAGTGGGTGTGGGGGGTTCTCAGTATTAGACACCACCATTAACAGGCACCCACTCCCAGAGCACAATGACTCTAAGGGTCACATGATTACTGTGATGACTAAAACAAATCCCCCTTCTGGTACTAAACCGCCTGGTATGGACCCTGCGATTCCATTGGGCTGTGGATGCCACGAGGACCCTGGCCAGTGTGCACCCAGACGGAAACCGGCAGTGAAAGCGGAATGCCAAACCTCCCCAATGGGTGTGTCTTTCTCCCCCAGGGCTCAACATCACCGAGGGAAGAGAGCTGTGGTGCCGGGAAGGGCTCCAGGATACCGAGCGCCTGGGCTATAGAAACCTGGCCAGGGTGGGAGAGGTAAGGACTCTCTGCCGGTGCATTGCAGCAGCTCAGGTGTGGAGCTGTCTCCCCCTGCAGTGAGTGTGTCATGGACACAGGGCAAGAGCCTGCTACTTATTTGCAGCAGAGTATGTGAGGTTCCTGGGAATGTCAGTGGGGTGAGGCGTGGGAATGACCCAGATCTAAAAGACCCCTCACCTCTAGCGGGTGAGCTGCAGGAGATATCGCTGCTGGGAGCAGTAGAGTGTCTGGGTGAGCTGGTTTCAAAGTGCGGAGACCCATTTCCAGCATCTCATGGCACCTGGGTTGAATCCTGCTCCAGAAAGAGCTATTGGAGGCCTCAGTGCCTGCAGCCTCTTACTGAAGGGGGTTCTTTGGTCCATGGGACCCCAAAGGTTGGCTGCCCCAGGACTCTTCTCCACCTTGTGAGCCACCAGAGGGATTTGGAGCCTGGTTCTGAGCCATTGCAAGGGCTCTGATTCTGTTGGTTTTAGGTCTTTGCTGAGATATTCACGGAAGAGCAGAAAAAAAATTTTCTTCACGGGGCGCTGGAGGCCATACATCACCCCCTGCTCCATGTCAGCCAGGCTGGGCTGCTGCTCACCTACTCCATCATTGGGGAAGCCGGCAAGCTGCTAGATGACGAGGTAACCAAAGAGGGATCAACTGGGGAGGGAACCCCAGGGCCTTTCACCTCCAGGCCATTGACAGTCACTCCCATCCCATCCCCACGCGCTGACCTGGGAGCAAGGAGAGGATGAACCCAGGCAGGTGCCATTGGTAGGTGCCAGCTTGTCCCCTGAGCAGCTCAAAGCAGGGCAGACCCAGCTCTCCAGCAAGGCTATTTCCTAACAGGCATCACATCAACATGCCACGCTGCCATTGCTCATGCTAGGGGCTGCCAACTCCCCTAGCCACCTCTGTGAGCCTTTCATCCCCTCCGGGCCTCAAGCCGGTTCCTAGTGCTCTGGGATCATGTTATCCCAGCAACCACCTGCTCTGGGTGAGCTGGAGAAGTCAGTCAGCGGAGGCTGCTTAAGTGCCCCATTCCCCAGAGCTACTGTCCATGGCATCATGTTAAGGATGGGGGATCCCTTGGGGAAAGGTGTCCACTTCCTCTCACCCCCCGGCACTACTGCCCAAAGCCTCCCAGCCCCGCAGCTGGAGGGGGCGAGGGCGGCTGAGGGGATTCTGGGGAGCGGAGCTGAATCCTCAGCTGTGTTGGGAGGTAGAACAGCTCTCGGGGGGACTGAGAGGACTGGGGGCAGGAGTTCATTCCCCAATGGTGGGAGAGGGGATGGGAGTCACTGGAGAAGAGACGAGATTTTGTCTCGGGGGTTGGGTGGGGGAATCCGTCCCTCAGACATGGGGGGTAGGGAGGAAATTTTGCTGGCTCCCGGTGCCGTTAATGCCCTTTCTTCTCATGGGTGTCCGAGTCTCTGATTGATCCTTGTTCCCTGGCAACAGGGGGACATTAGAACAAACGTGATGTACAGGCTCTTTGCTATCAGGAGATCTGGCCTGGTGCCCCAAGGACTGGAGGGGCAGTGCTCCACGTGGCAGCCTTGAAGACCCACCCCCCGCTTCACATGACTAGAAGCCCCCAGCCCCTGCCACAGGTACTGCTCTGTCTCACTGTGCCTGGGGGGGAAGGGCTGGGGGAAGCGGCCATAGAGCCCACAGCACTGAGAGAAAGCCAGGCCGAGCACCTCGCTCTCACCACCCTGCCCCACCCCGACCCCTGGAGCTGGGGCCAGGCCAGATACTGGTTCGGTAGAATCAGGCTGTGGGGCTGGCCCAGAAATGAGAGCATCTGCAGAACCAGGGGTTATGCTCAATAGCCGTTGCAGTCTGGGAGGGGTGGCCTGACATGGAGCCCCTCCCCTGTCGTCTCTGCTCACACATTCCCATGGCCCGTGTCACCCCTGATGCAGCAAATGTCTGACCATCCCCCACCTCGGGCCCAATCCACTCACCTGGTATCTGAACCCTTCCCAGCCAGGAATGAAACTCGCCCCTAACAGTCTGGGGCAGGGAAGGATCCTCCCCATCTGGCAGGTGGGAACTGAGACGTAGAGGAAGGGCTGTGGGCCTGGTCACACAATCCTGGGTGGAGATCTGGGAAGTGGACTGGGTCCCAGCCTAGAGCCTTTCCCGCAGGGGCACTTTCACTTTCTGCCCTTTATTCTCCTCTCCAGCTAGGGGGTCTGTGAGTGTGAAATGAACAGGGAGGGTGATGGGGTCCTGGCATATAGCCTGGATGGGAGCTCCCCTTGGCTTGGACCCCAAGGTCAGAGACATCTTGGTCATCCTGCTGTCCTTCTTCTATTGCTAGGAAGGGAGTCCACCGATGAAGGGTCTTTCAGGCTCCAGTAAGCCATCCTCATTCCCTCCCGCATGTACCACCCTGCCCTGCCCTGCCCTCCGGTTTCCTCGCTGTTGCCTCTGGCTTGACTCTTGACTCAGGTCTCTGGCTATGACTTTGGTATGACCCTTCTTGGCTCCAGATTTTGGTTATGAACCCCGCCTCAGTATTTTCCTTGCCTTTCTCTAGCCTCGCTCCAGTCCCTCCACCCACCCGCTCCAGCATTGCCTCCTCCTCCTGATCTTCCCCAACCCGTCGGATTTTGACTACCTGGATTTGACCTTCGGCGTGTCTATGGACTTTGGCTTGAGAATGGACTTGGATGATCTTTGGTCTGACCACCCGGCTTCGACCTCTGGCCTGGACTTGGACACTGGCTCTGGTTCTGCTTCTGTTTTGTTGATAGACTCTGATCTCAGTTTTGATCCTGGTGTGTCTAGCATCACTCTTAGCCAAGTGCCATCCATGTGCAAAAGGGGACCCATCACACCAGGTGTGAACCATGGCCTCGCTACATGAGCCTGGCCCGGTGCTGCCTCTACTGGAGTTGTGCAATGGAAATGACTGAAAATGTAGGGGTTCCTTTAAACAACCTCCACCAGCATTCTTGACTTGGACACCCGGCCATAGTATAATTGCCCTACCATCAATCAAACCCTAACCCCTCCCTTGATTCCTTAAGCCCAACCCCTTGACCCCTTAGTCCCTCCCACCTGTCACCAGAAATCCCGCCCCATGGGGGTATTACTTCCGGGGTCAAGGCGGCCGCATGACCAGATGCAAAGGGATGTCATGTGACACCTCTAAGAACTCCTCCCATCACCCTCTACCAATCAGAATGGGTTTCATCCCAAAAGGACCACCCCGAGAGGAGATTTGACCAATCAGGGTGCCTTCCAGGGTGGGGGTGACCTGTCCAGAAGTGGGCCGTGTGACCCCTCTAAGAACTCCTCCCACCACCCTCTACCAGTCAGGTTGGGTTTCGTCTTGAAAGGACCATCCCAAGAGGAGATTTGACTAATCAGGGCGAGGTCCGGGACAGGCTGACCTGTCCAGAAGTGGGCCGTATGACCACACTAAGAACTCCTCCCAAGGCCCTCTGCCAATCAGAGTGCAGCACCATTACCCCATCAGTCCCAGCGCTGGACAGAAGAGGCCATCTCTTACCAACGACACATGTTTTAGAAATTGTGGAAAGGCTGTTGAGAGGAAAGATGAACTCCTTCACCAACCCCGTGAAAACTTCGGACTTTGTTTTAGCCCCGACTGTCTTTGACCATACGCAGAGAAAGTGCTACATCAGCAACAGTTTGAGGAGGAGGAGGAGGGAGCGACCGAGGGGAGCCCTTTGGCCCGGCTATTGATGGATATGCCGGAACCCGAACCAAACTGCTTGTGAGACACCCTGATGAGCATGGTGGCCTCTCTTTGTCCACCCCCTTAGAGGTGAAATGCGATCACGGCTTGCGGGAGTCACAGGCGGACAAGGTGAACGGAAAAGACAGCGCTCAGGTAAATGAACGATTAAGAAGAGACGGTCGAGGTCTTGCGGCCAACATAGATCTTTTGGAACACCTAATTGCCCATGACGGAAGATAGTACGTTCAGTTCTGCCATGGCATTCAGAAACACACCCCATTGTTTAGGTACATGTCTGCTAGGAACAGAGCGCGTCTGGGTGATGGCCCTGCCTAAGTCGAGCATGTTAGAACCATTATCCACAGAACTTTTATACACAAAAGCCCCTTTATCGTTCCACGAAGAGATATTTTCGTCCTGGCCCAGTTTATTTAGCAATACTAACGCTTATTCACGTTATCCAACACCTCCTGAGCAACAGAGTCTGAGGTCTTTGGTGTTTCTGGAGGTTTGGCAGTTACACTCTGTTCCTGTTCTGGTAGAAACAGACTTATTTTCCCTTTATCCACATCGTTCTGCTTCACGTACATTAGGTACTTTTGAAGCCCGGCGCTGTAAAGTTTAGCCTTTTTGTATTCGGCTACATCAGTTCTTTGAAGTACAGACTTCATTTCAGCATCCAGTAAGCGAGTTGCGGTCGTTCTAATATTTTCCTCTGCCAGAGGGGGAGCCCTTAATTGCTCCAACGGGTGGCTGGGCACCAGGTACATTTTTTCTGCATACTCCATTATCGATTAGTTAAAAGCCCCGTTATCAGAGGGATAGCATTGCAGGAGTTTTCAGTCCTTCGTTTTTTATTCACACCCCCTAGAGCGCATGCTCTGGGTTTGTGAATGTGTGTGGTTCTGCGCACGTTCAGAGCCCCTAGAGCGCATGCTCTGGGTTTGTGAATGTGTGTGGTTCTGGGCACGTTCAGAGCCCCTAGAGCGCATGCTCTGGGTTTGTGAATGTGTGTGGTTCTGCGCACGTTCAGAGCCCCTAGAGCGCATGCTCTGGGTTTGTGAATGTGTGTGGTTCTGCGCACGTTCAGAGCCCCTAGAGCGCATGCTCTGGGTTTGTGAATGTGTGTGGTTCTGCGCACGTTCAGAGCCCCTAGAGCGCATGCTCTGGGTTTGTGAATGTGTGTGGTTCTGGGCACGTTCAGAGCCCCTAGAGCGCATGCTCTGGGTTTGTGAATGTGTGTGGTTCTGGGCACGTTCAGAGCCCCTAGAGCGCATGCTCTGGGTTTGTGAATGTGTGTGGTTCTGCGCACGTTCAGAGCCCCTAGAGCGCATGCTCTGGGTTTGTGAATGTGTGTGGTTCTGCGCACGTTCAGAGCCCCTAGAGCGCATGGTCTGGGTTTGTGAATGTGGGCGTTTTCACTCACAGTTTCCTCAGGGTTTGGTGTGGCGGCGGCCGCTAAGGAACTGGAGTTGTGGTTGTGTTGTTGCAATACCTCGGGGAGGATAAAAAAAAAAAACATTTTACAAAACTGAACTTTACCATCCTTCTCACCCACACCTATGTATTTACTTAAAATACAAAACCTCATAGAACAACCAAACCAATAAGCAAAATATATTTACGGGGCTTCATCCATCCATCAATCACTGATGCTGGTGAATTTTCCTTTTCAGCTCTCTCTTTCCTTTTTCTTTTGAGCTTGTTTTCCCTCTGGTCTAAGGATCTCTCATGTTTTGACCGTACTGCGGAGCAAACAACATTATTATAAAACACATGAAACCGTCTTGTAAACTTAAAAAATAAAATATTCATTAAGGTGTTTTTCTATTTAAAAAGTCACAGCTTTAAAACAAATAATCCATTTCAGGCTGTACAACAAACACAGGTTTTGAGTTTATTTCTACCACTTAAAAAACAAAACAAAACAAAACAAACAACAAAAAACCCATAATTTTTTTTTTAAAAATACATCTCATTTTGCAGAATAAAAAACCAAACTGCTTTTAAAATCCATTTTAAAACCTATTTTGCACAGTAAAAAACCTTGTTAGTTTGAAACAAACCAAGTACTTTTTAAAAACCTACACCTATGCCTTGCACAGACCCCTCTCTCACACAAAACAGCAGCTTTATAAAACACACCAAACCAAGTTTGCAGCCCTATACTTTTCAATACCCCCCCATGCATTTAAATGGCCCATGCTTGTTCTGTCCCTCAGCCACGTGTGCTTGGGCCTTTGGGTTAGTTACTATTATTCCCCCAATTGCCTCAAACCCATTAAAAACAACACATTATGCACAGTAAAAAAAACCTGTTAGTTTGAAACAAACCAAGTACTTTTAAAAACCCTACACCTATGCCTTGCACAGACCCCTCTCTCACACAAAGCAGCACATTTTAAAAAAAATACTTTTCAATAACGCCCCCACGCATTTAAAAGCCAATTTCAAAAAAGTTCCCTTTCACTATGGGATAAAGTGTTGCAAGCACATGCTTGTTCTGTTCCCCCCCATGTGTGTTTGGGCCTTCAGGTTAAAGAACAAGAACAAATTGTAGTTAGTATTGCCACCAAATCCCTATACAACTTGCGTAATACCTAAAGTTTTAAAAAAAAGTATTAAGCACAACTATAGTTAAAATGGTTTTTACCTTGGCCTGTTGGTGAACTGCAGCTTAAAGTTACTGGTTCCATGCTAAGCAGATCACACTGCAAAGAAGATAGACACCATTAGGGTTACCATATCTCATAAATAAAAAAAGAGGACCCTCCACGGGCCCTGGCCCCGCCCATTTCCCCACCCCTAGCCCTGCCCCAACTCCGCCCCTTCCCCATCCTAACCCCGCCCCTTCCTCCCTCCCACTCCCAGCCAGGGGGAAAGGGCTGCCCCAGCGCTACTGGCTTCAGGGTTTGCCGGGCAGCCCCCAGACCCTGCGCCCCCAGCCGGCGCTTCCCCAGCGCAGCTGGAGCCCGGGAGGGGAAGCGCCCAGCCGGGGGCGCAGGGTCTGGAGGCACGGGGGCTGCCCGAAGCCGGTAGCGCTCGGGCAGCCTGGCTCTTAAACAGAGCCGAAGAGTCGGGGAGGAGCAGAGCCGCCATTTTCCCGGACATGTTCGGCTTTTTGGCAATTCCCCCCAGACGGGGGTTTGACTGCCGAAAAGCCGGACATGTCCGGGAAAAAGAGGACGTATGGTAACCCTAGACACCATTATTTTCCAAAGACAGCATGGGCAAAGAGTGGCATTTCAGAGTTAAAGACAGCAAGCCTTACCTCTTTCTGCAGTCCAGCAGCCATTCAAGAACGTTTCTGTTGAAAAGGACAGTCTCCAACATACCTGAGCTTTTTATAGCATCTTAGCCCATTGTTTCAAACAGACTTCAACATAGTAGCTAGCATGTTAATTTAATCACCACAGCTCTGAAAGAATAGATCCTTAAGGACTTTAGGCACCTCTCCCATAGCACACCCTTTTGTGATCTGGGGTGGGGGAACCAAGTTGTCTGCACAACAGGGCTATTTTTTTAAGTAAGTTAAAATAAATTTTTCAGTAGGGCCATCTTACAGTATCGAACAGTACCCATTTCCAAGTGGGGGGCCCTTTGCAGATATTAATGAATGTCTTGGGGCTTTTTTATTAAACATGTCTTAATGCTTAAAGTTTGGGGGGGGGGGGGTCCTAGAAAGAATGACCCATAGCAATCAACCAACTCCAGGGTCATATTTAAACCGTCCAATAGTGTCCCACCAACTCCTGGGGTCATATTTAAACTGTCCAATGGAGTTCTGCCAACTCCAGGGGTTATATTTAAACTTTCCAGTCGCATCTGCGAATTCCTGAGGTTTTATTTCATTTCATATTAATCAGAACTCACCATCCACACCCACCCACCCCCCTTACTATGGGTGCACCCCCATCAAATTTAACCATATGGCAACAAGGGTAAGTGATCGCAGTCACCCTGGCTATTCAGTGAGGGGGGGAGGTGTAGTTAAACCCATTCAGTTCAACTCTACTGTACTCAAACACATGTCTGAACAAGCCCTGTTTGTTTTATTGTAAGCACATTTTTTTAGGATTTTTTCCCCCTCCCACAACATACATTTCAGCTTTTTGCTGTAAATGGGTCACTTTTACACAAAAACCCCCACAAGAGCTAGGTGCTCACAAACAATTGATTTGTTATTTAAAAGACATACAGCTCCTTGAAAACAAACCAAGACGCTTCATGAAAACTTTCGGAAAAGAAATAGTGTAAGCACCCCACTGCTTGTTTTTCGATTTACATAACCCCCAGTTCCTAACCCATTACACCTCCTCCTCGACCGTCGCTTCTTAATCATTCATTTAGCTGTGCGACGTCTTTTCCATTCACTTTGTCCGCCGGTGACTCCCCCAAGCCGTGATCGCATTCCAACTGTAAGGGGGTGGACAAAGAGAAACCTCGGGGCTAAAACAAAGTCCAAAGTTCTCACGGGGGTAGTGAAGGAGTCCATGTTTCCACTCAGCAGCCTTTCCACGATTTCTAAAACACGTGTTCTTGGTAAGAGATGGCCTCCTCTGTCCGGCGCTGGGACTTATGGGGTAATGATGCTGCACTTTGATTGGCAGAGGGCTTTGGGAGGAGTTCTTAGTGGGGTCATACGGCTCACTTCCGGATGGGTCACCCCGCCCCGGATCTCGCTCTGATTGGTCAAATTCTCCTCTTGAGGCAGTCCTATCAGGGCAAAACACATCCTAATTGGTAGAGGGCGGTGGGGGGAGCTCTTAGAGGCATCACACAAGCCACTTCCAGACGGGTCACCCCACTCCGGAACTCGCCCTGATTGGTCAAATCTCCTCTCGGGGTGGTCCTTTCGGGATGAACACCATCCTGATTGGTAGAGGGTGGTGGGAGGAATTCTTAGAGGGGTCACATGACACACCTTGCTTCCGGTCATGTGGTCACCTTGATCCCGGAAGTAACATCCCCATGAGGTGGGACTTCCAGTGACAGAAGGGAGGGACTAAGGGTCAAAGGGTGGGGCTAAGGGGTCAAGAGGCGGGGGTTAGGGTTTGATTGATGGTAGGACCCTTATAGTACTGCCGGGTGTCCGAGTCAAGAATGGTGGAGTAGCTCCAGGGACGGAGGTTGGTTAAAGGAACCATAGAATCATAGAATCATAGAATATCAGGGTTGGAAGGGACCTCAAGAGGTCATCTAGTCCAACCCCCTGCTCAAAGCAGGACCAATTCCCAACTAAATCATCCCAGCCAGGGTTTTGTCAAACCGGGCCTTAAAAACCTCCAAGGAAGGAGACTCCACCACCTCCCTAGGTAACGTATTCCAGTGCTTCACCACTCTCCTAGTGAAATAGTATTTCCTAATATCCAACCTGGACCTCCCACACTGCAACTTGAGACCATTGCTCCTTGTTCTGTCATCTGCCACCACTGAGAACAGCTGAGCTCCATCCTCTTTGGAACCCCCCTTCAGGTAGTTGAAGGCTGCTATCAAATCCCCCCCTCAATCTTCTCTTCTGGAGACTAAACAATCCCAGTTCCCTCAGCCTCTCCTCATAAGTCATGTGCTCCAGACCCCTAATCATTTTTGTTGCCCTCCGTTGGACTCTTTCCAATTTTTCCACATCCTTCTTGTAGTGTGGGGCCCAAAACTGGACACAGTATTCCAGATGAAGCCTCACCAATGTCGAATAAATGGAAAGGATCACGTTCCTCGATCTGTTGGCAATGCCTCTACTTATACAGCCCAAAATGCCATTAGCCTTCTTGGCAACAAGAGCACACTGTTGACTCATATCCAGCTTCTCGTCCACTGTGACCCCTAGGTCCTTTTCTGCAGAACAGCTACCTAGCCCTTCGGTCCCTAGTCTGTAGCAGTGCATGGGATTCTTCTGTCCTAAGTGCAGGACTCTGCACTTGTCCTTGTTGAACCTCATCAGGTTTTTTTTGGCCCAATCCTCTAATTTGTCTAGGTCCCTCTGTATCCGATCCCTACCCTCTAGTGTATCTACCACGCCCCCTAGTTTAGTGTCATCTGCAAACTTGCTGAGAGTGCAGTCCACACCATCCTCCAGATCATTAATAAAGATATTAAACAAAACCGGCCCCAGGACCGACCCTTGGGGCACTCCGCTTGAAACCGGCTGCCAACTAGACATGGAGCCATTGATCACTACCCGTTGAGCCCGACGATCTAGCCAGCTTTCTATCCACCTTACAGTCCATTCATCCAGCCCATACTTCTTTAACTTGGTGGCAAGAATACTGTGCGAGACCATATCAAAAGCTTTGCTAAAGTCAAGGAATAACACATCCACTGCTTTTCCCTCATCCACAGAGCCAGTTATCTTATCATAGAAGGCAATTAGGTTAGTCAGGCACGACTTCCCCTTCGTGAATTCATGCTGACTCTTCCTGATCACTTTCCTCTCCTCTAAATGTTTCATAATTGATTCCTTGAGGACCTGCTCCATGATTTCTCCATTGCACAACTGCAGTAGGGGCAGAACCGGGCCAGGCTCATGGAGTGAGGCCATTGTTCACACCTGGAGTGATCTGGCCACTTACTTGCGGAGAGCCTGCTTTTATGCAAAAAGTTGCACAACCTGATGTCACATGCTGCATCTGATAATTAGGTCCAGTGGTAGGAGCCTAGGTCGCAGCGAGGTGCAGGATGGCACCTAGGCTAAGACTGGTTTCAGAGTAGCAGCTGTGTTAGTCTGTATCCGCAAAAAGAAGAACAGGAGTACTTGTGGCACCTTAGAGACTAACAAATTTATTAGAGCATAAGCTTTCGTGGACTACAGCCCACTTCTTCGGATGCATATAGAATGGAACATATATTGAGGATATATATATACACACATACAGAGAGCATAAACAGGTGGGAGTTGTCTTACCAACTCTGAGAGGCCAATTAATTAAGAGAAAAAAATCTTTTGAAGTGATAATCAAGCTAGCCCAGTACAGACAGTTTGATAAGAAGTGTGAGAGTGAGGCTAAGACTGGTGCTAGAATCAAGATCCAGGGACACACCAGGATCAAAACCGAGATCAGAGTCCATCAACAAAGCAGAAGCAGAACCAGAGCCAGTGTCCAAGTCCAGGCCATTACACCCGGCTGTGAATCTCACAATTGTTGGCTCCCAGGAAATCTGCAAAGGTTTTCCTCAAACTTCATCTGCGAGGATTTCCAATCTAACACTCATTTGGGCAAGGGACAAATGGAAGACAGATTTCAAAACACACTATGGACATTTTACCTGTCTGATATGCTATTGGAGCTAACTAATGGTCCCCTGACCTTGCAACCCTTCATCAGTGATGTATCTGGGAACAGTGTCATCTATTCAGGTGACATACTCCTCTTTTCGGAGAACCCAGAGCAGCACACACACCTCATCCGGACCTGGAGAGGTTTCGGCAGCGTGGTCTCAACACAGAATTGGTAAAGCGTATCTCCAGCGAACTCTCCACAGAGTTTAGGGGGTACATCTTCTCCCCAGAAGATGTTACGATTGATGCAAATAAGGTGGAAGCCATTCATAAATGGGACAAAGTTTGAAGTCCTCAAGAAGAGCTGCGCTTCCTAGACTTCACCAACTTTACTGCTGCATTGGCCCAGGGTTCTCAGAGCCAGTAAACCCCACGAGAGCTCTCCTCCACATAATGGCCACATTCGTTTGGTCATCCAAGTTCCAACAAACCCGCAAACAGCTCAGAATTGCCTTCACCACTGCATCTATTTTGACGCACAGCATTCTTCATGGAAGTAGATGCATCTACTATGACCACCAGGGCCTGCTTTGTTTGGTGCTGCCAGATGTGGACTGAAATTCAGACTTAGCTTGACACACGTGACTTCTGCGCTTTCACCAAGGCACCACGCACCTAACTTCTTGGCATCTCAGGCCTCTGGAGACCCTGCTCCATCCATGGCAGCCATTGCCAGGAATTTCACTCATTCAAATGGCCACATGATGGAACTGACTCTCATAGATCACATGACCAAGATGACAGGTTTCAGAGTAGCAGCCGTGTTAGTCTGTATCCGCAAAAAAAAACAGGAGTACATGTGGCACCTTAGAGACTAACAAATTTATTAGAGCATAAGCTTTCGTGGACTACGCGAGCTTCATCCCTCTGTGCACGAGTACCTTCAGCTAAGAGGAAAGATCAGCTCCAAATTTCCAAAGGCCAATGACACCTTTGTTTTGTTAACTATAGATTTCCCACTGATTTCATGCCACACTACTAATGGCCTCTCCAAACTTCCCAGCTATCGACCTGGGTCAATGAATCCACCACATTCAAGAAGAACGAAGGGAGCCCCTCGAGGACACTAGGAAGGAGTCAGATAGAAGAGGGAAGCCATTTGCTGAAGGGAGGTAGCAAGTCCCTGGCACTGACCGAATCCCTAAGCCCCGTCTGTTGCAGCAGTTCCTGACCCATCCCCCTTGGATGACCTTCTGATCCCATCCTCCTCCCCTGGCTCTAGGGAGCAAACTCTGGGTCCCTTCCCTCACTCTGGCACAATCCGTGCCCAGAGGGACCGAGCCCCTCACAGACAATGGGACTGTCCTACCTTCTCCTCCTTGTGGGGGGGACTACTACCCCCATTTTACAGACAGGGAATGAAGGTGATGAAATGACCTCTCCAAAGTCACACCTGGAAATTTGGAGGAGATCTGGGAACTGGACTGGGTTTTACAGGAGTGCCCTCCCCACAGAGGCAGCTTCACTTTCTGCCCTTCGTTCTTTCCTCCCCTCTTGGCCCATCTTCGATGGGGATCTCTGAACCGGGAATGAGCAGGGGCTTCCTCCTCCTCTGTCTTCGAATGTCTGGGATCTGTCCCCAGCAATGCAGCCTGCAGCTGGCCCAGCTTGGGGAGCCATGACCTCATCCTGTGAAATCGAGACGTGCTGGCTCTCAGTCATGCTTCGACGGAAAACCACGCACCCCACACAGAGGTAGGAACCGCCCATTCCCAGGTTGTTCTGAGGAGCCATAATTCCTCCAGGAGCTGGGGAAGGGCACAGTGAGCAGTCTGTCAGAGGTAGGGGAGGATCGTGTGAGGGGAGGGTCTAAGAGAGGAGGAGGGTGAGCTAGGCTCTGTATTTGGGCTTGGCAGGGATCAAGAGAAGGGACGGGGCTATTAGAGGCAATGCGAGGTGCAAGGGGTGTCGGAGATGGGGGCAAGGCCTGAAAAGTTCAGCTACTTTAGATGAGTTGTGCCAGAGAATCACCGGTTGAGGTGACTGAAAGCTCTGAACTGGGGCTGGCCAAAAGCATCCTCCTCAGATGGGAACATCCCAAATGTCTGCAGAAGCTCAGCCTCTGAGGTGAACGTTGTGGCCCAAACCTCTCTCTGCTCTGTACCTCGCAGGATTGCAGCCGGCTGTTCCAATCCAGGAGGAAAACTCTGCCACTGAAATCTCACAGCCCCTGTGCAGTGAAGTGCCACTTAAACCCGCTGTGATGCACAGACCTTGCCCTGCTGTCTGCACAGGCCTGAATTTCACCTCTTCAGAGTGTAAGGAAATAATTGGCTGAAGGCCTTTTTTTCTTTTTGGATGGCTGTCTAGTGGGGAAAAACGATGGGGATTTTTAACCTGTTTGGCTCCCATGACTGGTGCTTCAATGATGCAGACAAGTGCTGATGCATTGGTTGATTTCCCCACCTTTTAATCTACTCTCTTCTTCTCTTTTAACAGGTATTCTAAGGGCACCCCATGCTTCATATGGGCATTCTTGGGTGGGCAGATTGCATCAGACCTGCACTTGAATAAATAATAGTGAATGAAATATGCAGACACTAAAGTTCTGCAGCCAAATTCTCAGAAACCTTCCTCTTCAATGGAGGATCAGGATTTTGTTTCTAATTGATTTGTTTAAAAAGTGCTAAGCAGATGCTACACTGTAATAAGAGGAAACAGAAGCAAAAACTGAAAGAATGTTACTGAAACCAATGAACAGATGCGGAGAGTGGAAACACGGCAAAGCAAACAAATGACTACTATGAGTAAATAACCTGAAAGCAAATGGAGAAGAAAAGCTCATCTGGGTAATTGTGGCTCTTGGGACAAAAATCAGGTTCCTGGTATGTAGCCTGGCTGAGATCATACCTTTTCCCTGGATCCCAGACCTGGGCTACAGACGTCATTCTCTGTGTGATGTCCTTATTTTATTCCTAGGGAAAGGATCCCCAACAGAGATGTAAGGATCCTGGACTCTAATGTCTGCAAGAAGCTTCAGCCACCTTCACAGGTAGAAGTCACTGTCTTTCCTACAATGCCACTAGTGCTCTTTCTGCTCTCCAGATCTGCTCCCTCCAGCAGGACAGAGACACCCCTTAACTCCCCGAGTCCTGATTTCCTACAATTCAAGGGGCTGAGGGTTTGCATTGCCTCCACCATCAGAGACTTTTTCCTATGGGAATCTCCCTAGAGCAGGGGAGAAATCTGTTCTTCCATTAGAATGAGACTGCTCAGTAAATCCACTCACACTGACCTCATCTCAGCTGCTTTGTTTATCCGAGATTAGTGGTATCTTTGGAAAACACTTAGGGTGCCGGGGTGTGAGGTGGAGCAGGGGAGACGGGCGCTCCAGCAGATTCCCCTGAAGAACACCACCCTGTCTTTCTCTGGTCAAGCTCAGACTCGCCGTGCATTGTGGAAGTGAAGACCGGATGGGTGCTGCTGGATTGACCTTGATGTGCCATGTCCTTGTGTGGATGAAGGACCTACATCTCAGGGATGGCCAGCAGCAGATGTAACACATGTGTCCAGGAATAGGCTAAACAACCTACACTGATAGGTAAGAAAAATCATGGCCATGTGTAGACATCACAGGAATTGGTGGGGATTGAACCAGGGTCCTTCAGCACAAGCCCCTCTCACTCAGTGTCAACCAATCCAGCTCCACCCACTAGATTACATCCCTGTCCATTGTCACAGAACCCAGGAGCCCTGATTCTCAGACCCGGGCCTTACATCACCAGGCCAAACCACCTCCCATTATGGGCGTTGTAGAAGGGACCATTGGCAAAAACCCCTCTTCATTCCCCCTGTCATAGACTGCAGCCATGGGTGACAAGAGAATGAGCTGAGATCTCCCCTGTGGGAATCCGAGGGGCTGCACATTTGGGGTTTCACAGGGAAGGCCTCTGGCAGCCGTTGACAGAGTGTTCCTGGGAGGAGATTTTCCGTCTCTAACAAAGGGTTTCTGTTCCCCCAGATCTCAGCCGCTCAGCAGAATGCAGGAGAGCCGAGTGCTGATGGGCTAGAGGGGTCCCAGGAGTCGCTGTGCGGCAGGTGCAGTGTCTGCAGTCACCATGGGCCAAACCCTGCGCTCCAGACAACCCAGGCTGTTTCCCTGGATTGCGAAGGGGACTTTGGCTTGGGGAATCAGTTCTGGTGCCTGTGTCTACAACTGGGATGTTTTCACGAGGCTACTCAATGGTCCATGAATCACCATGCGAGCAAGGGGAGAATGGACATTAGAGAGCGAGGCTGGGACCTCTGCAGAGCTGCTGCAGTCGAGCATCCACAGCCAGAAGAGAGACGACGGGAAACACGCTTAGATGGGGGCCACTGCCGCAGCAGCTCTCTCATCAAGTTCTGCTCATGCTCTAGACAGCAGAGGCAGGACAAAGAGCCACACAGTGAGAGCCTGGGTTGCAATTAGCAATACGCCATTTTTTCAGTGGATTATGCTGTCCTGACTGTCTATTTCCTGTAAAGTCCACATCCAGCCTCCCTGGCTGACCTCAGTGGGAGTTAGGTTCTCCATGCCCACAGGACAGGGCTGGCCTTACCATGAGGCGAACTGAGGCGGCTGCCTCAGGTGACAGACTGTGGAGGGCGCCACTAGGACCCAGAGTGTAGAAAATTGTGTCTGCTCCTGGTACATATGTATCCTCTCTGCTCTAGACGCACAGAGATGGTGGCGTGCTGGGCTGGAGGAAGGAGGGCACAAGAGATATAACAGGCAGGCAGGAGAAAAGGTGAGATGGAATAACAGAAAGCAACAGGAGCTGCAGGAAGAGAGAGGAGGAGGAGCCTCTTATGTACCTCTCCAGCATCCCCAGGAGCCTGGACTGATTAACACCAGCTTCTCAGGGAGCTTCCTGTTTCCTGCTGCTTCCCTGAACCCACTTGAGGAGAACAGGCGGTGAACTGAGGTAGTAGGAGCTAGTTAGGCCCTTAAGACGCTGATATCTTCCCTCACTCAGGCCCTGCTACCAGCCTGCTTATTTGTCCTCTGGGGCAGCATTCAGAAAAAGAAAGAAAGCAAAGGAAGCTTTTCTATCTAAGCAGGAAGGAGCTCTCCTGAGATACATAGACACAAATGTTCACGGTGAGCCCTCCGGCCCCAGTGAGGATGTGAGTGGTGAGGAGATGCCTGATCTTCCAGTTAGTCAGAGTGCAGGTGACCTGGCAGCTACTGCAGCATCCATATCTCCATCTCCAATGGATGTAACCAGGCACATTCCTGAAGAAAAGTGTAGATCAGAGAAGAGTGTGGTGGAGGTGCAAGAAACAGCTGCTGCTGAGTTTAGTTCCTTAAATCTAGATGATCCAGGACGGTGGACCCACTTGAGCAGTAGCCTGAGGGACTTCCTTGTACTGCATGGGCCACAGCAGGTGAAAAACGTCATGTTCCCCAAAGACAACGACAATGTTATCTCCACACTGATATATACCTGCCTCTGGAGATTTCCATTACTTGCATCTGAAGAAGTGAGGTTCTTACCCACGAAAGCTTATGCTCCCAGTACTTCTGTTAGTCTCAAAGGTGCCACAGGACCCTCTGTTGCTTTTTAATGAAAAATATGCATCCGAAGAAGTGGGCTGTAGTCCACAAAAGCTTATGCTCTAATAAATTTGTTAGTCTCTAAGGTGCCACAAGTACTCCTGTTCTTCTTTTTGCGGATACAGACTAACACGGCTGTTACTCTGAAATGAAAATAGAAGTTTCCTTCCAACACATTACTTGTGTGAAATCCCCAATGGTGACAAAGTGGAGAGGCCATGGCTTATGTACTCAAAAACCCAGAATGCTGCATACTGTTTTTGTTGCAAACTCTTCCAGTTTAATGTTCCAGCCACATTGGGTTCTACAGGAGCAAAGGACTGGAAAAATCTGGCTAGAAATCTGGCATGCCATGAGAAGGCAGCAAATCAAGTGAGAGCATTCCATAGGTGGAAAGAACTTGAGATGAGACTAAGGTTAAAGGCCACCATAGATGATCAGCATCAAGAGAAGATTGCATCAGAGTCTCTTTACTGGCAAAATGTTCTGAAAAGGCTCATTGCCATTGTGAGAATGCTTGCTACCCAAAACCTAGCACTGCGTGGCACTTCAGATCAGCTGTATGTGCCAAACAATGGAAACTTCCTTAAAATTGTGGAGCTGATGGCTGAGTTTGATGCTGTACTCCAGGAGCATCTAAGAAGAGTCACCACCCAAGAAATGGACACACCCCACGACCTTGGAAAAATAATTCAAAATGAGATCATACAATTACTGGCAACAAAAGTCAAAGAGAAGATTGTGGCAGATCTGAAGTCAGCAAGATATAACTCTGTTATTCTGGACTGCACACCGACATCAGCCGTACGGAAAAAATGACTTTAATGGTGCGTGTTGTAACAACAACAGAACCTAGTGAAAATGTCCCTGCAATGGTGGCTGTCAGAGAGCATTTTCTAGAATGTATTGACATTGATGATACTACAGGAGCTGGAATGGCAAATATGCTTCTTAAAAAGCTGGAAGATATGGGAATTGCGATAGCTGACATGAGAAGTCAGGTCTACGATAATGGTGCCAACATGAGAGGAAAGAAGAGAGGAGCGCAGACACTGATCCGAGTGTTAAACCCTCGAGCTTTTTTTGTCCCATGCAGTTCTCATTCATTGAACTTGGTGGTCAGTGATGCAGCATCAGCTTCTAGCGAGGAGCTGATTTTTTTAATAAAAGAACAGGAGTACTTGTGGCACCTTAGAGACTAACAAATTTATTTGAGCATAAGCTTTCGTGAACTACAGCCCACTTCATCGGATGCATAGAATGGAACATATAGTAAGGAGATATATATACATACAGAGAACATGAAAAGGTGGGGGTTGTATCACAGGCTGTAGGTGCTCTTCCTAATTTGAAACAGGTACGTCAAAACTGAAGATCTGAAAAACAAGTCCTAGGTTAGAGAATTGTCTTTTGTAACTATAAAAGTAACCTACAAGCTTCAACCAAAGACATGCTGGAGGCATCAGCTCATCCACACATCTTCCCAAATCTAGCCTGGGAAAGAAGATGTGCTTGACCACATTCCCAGAATGTTAACACATCCAAGGGATTGTGGACCAAAGTAGAAGCGAGTTTGAAAGCTGGTGACTCTCTCTCCCCAAAAGATGCTCTGTCCCTAGCCCTCAATTTGAATCAAAATATTTCCAGAGTAAAATTCTTCTTCAGAAGATACCAAGAGGAACGGCCCTCTTTCAAAACAGCTTGCATCTTCTATTCTCAAGGACGGCTCTCTGTGCGGACATGGACTACCAGCTTCTGTGAGGGCAGCTTGACTTTACTGCTTTGGAAATAATGGCAGAGGGGTTCATATTGAAAGAGGATGTCTTTCCTTAAAGGCAGCTTTAGCCTCATTCCTGTCAACAATTATGAGAGCTGGTGGCCATTTTGAAAGGCTGCAATTCTCTGAAGAAGAACGATTCACCATTAAAACTTTCGGAACATGTTCCCCTTGCCTATGGAGTTTTTACACACATACACATAAATTCTTATGCATTAACCATTTTAGCAGAAAATTTCAGCTTTTTCTCAAAAAAAAAAAAAAAGCTTGAATGCTGGACATTTTTATTTTGCTTCTCTGGACTTTTTCAATTCTAATATATCTTTTTTTTTTTTAGATAGGGCAACCAGAACTGCACAAAGTATTCAGGGACTAAGGGTACAATGTATTTATATACAGTCAATATGATCTTTTCTTTCTTATTATTTATCCCTTCCCTAATGGTTCCTAACATTAAGCTGGCTTTTTGAACCACCATGTCACTTAGTTTTCAGAGAACTGTCCACACTGACTCCCAAGATCTCTTTCTTGAGTGGTAACAGCTAATTTAGACCCATCATTTTGTATGTATAATTAGGATTATGTTTTCTAATGTGCATTACTTTGCATTATCAACACTGAATTTATCTGTCATTTCCTTGGCTGATGGTCCAGTTTTGTGAGGTCCCTCTTTAACTCTCTGCAATCAGATTTGGACTTAACTATCTTGAGTAGTTTTGTATCATCTGCGAGCTTTGAAACGTCCCTCTTTACCCCTTTTCCCAGATAATTTATTAATATGTTTAATACAGTTCTTTATGGAGCCCCGTTGTTTACCTCTCACCATTGTGAAAGCTGGCCATTTATTCCTACCCTTTGTTTCCTGTCTTTTAACCAGCTACTGATCCATGACAGAACCTTCCCTCTTATCCCAGGACTGCTTAGTTCGCTTAAGAGCCTTTGGTGATGGGCTTGGTCAAAGGTTTTTGGAAAGTCCGGGTACACTATATCCATTGGATCACCCTTGTCTACAGGTTTGCTGACCCCGCTCCAAGAATCCTAATAGATTGGTGAGGCATGATTTCCCTTTATAAAAACCATGTTGACTCTTTCCTCAAAAATCATGTTTATCTATGTATCTGATAATTCTGTTCTTTGCTATAGTTTCAACCAATTTGCCTGGTAATGAAATTAAACTTACTGTTGTAATTGCTAGGATCATCTCTATCATTTTTTGAAATCAGGGTTATATTAATTTTCCTGCAGTCATCTGGTACAGAGGCTGATTTCAGGGATAGGTTACATACCACAGTTAGTAGTTGTGCAAATTTCATATTTGAGTTCCTTCAGAACTTGTGCGTGAATACCATCTGGTCCTGCAGTAAAGACCAATGCAAAAAGTTCATTGAGATTCTTCACAATGACCTTATCTTCCTTGAGTGATCCTTTAGCACCTCAATTGTCCATTGGTTGTTTAACAGGCTTCCTGCTGCTGAGGTACTTAAAAACAACTTTCTGTTTTTGTGTCTTTTGCTAATTGCTCTTCAAATCCTTTTATGGCCTGCCGGATTTTATTATTACACTTCACTTTCTCTTAAGCTTGGTTTTCCTCTGCTAGCCTTGGGACTTGCTCATGCAAAACTCCAGGTGACTATGAAGTGCTACCTTGCTTTGAAAAGGCTGCCCCGGGTCACTGTAAACACTTGCTGGGTTGCATCACCCCATAGGAAGGTAAAATCTCCCCGGGAGTCTGAACTAAGGTGGAGTTGCTATAGGAGCTCACAACGGGACACAGGGGGTGCTGGAGCTCCACCAGCCAGTCCCAGAGCAATTGAGGCTGTGTGTCCTGCCCTTGGGAAAAGTGGCGACCCTTTCGACAGTACTAATGAAAACGAGCTTGCATGCACAGTGATTTCGAAATAAATTACTATGGTTATTTTTTCAAAGACTATGACACTATCAATAGTGGTTTGTTAATACATCTTGCTGTGAAGGGGACATTTTCAGTTAAGTAAAATAACAGGGAAAAAGACCTAAAAAGTTCTTTTCAAAAACCACCCACTGCCCCAGATCCACCCAAGACTTAGTTCTTTGGTCATTTCCATTGAAATAGGGAGGACCTGGGTTGGGTTATTTAGGGAGAAATAAATGGATTGAAACTCTGTTAAATTTTTAAAGGACATATTTTTAAAATTAATTTTAACTCAGAAATTAATTAACAGATTCACTAGCAAATTCTCAGAAAATTCATTCTTTAGTCAGGGCGTAGTGCTGTAAATATGAGGAGGACATGGCTTAAATATGTCAAGAGGGAACAGCGGGACACAGACAGATTAATAGGGGAGTACAAGGAAACGAGTTAATATGATCAGCATGAAAGGCAGTGACCTCAGCACACCACAGTGAATCTCTGCTTAAGTGGAAGCAAACTCAGCCTTATCTGTGGCACTACCTCCCTGCTCTACAGTACATACATTGTACTTACAGCAGGGGTTCTCAAACTGGGGGTCGGGACCCCTCAGGGGGTCGCGAGGTTATTACATGGGGGTCGCAAGCTGTCAACCACCATCCCAAACCCCGCTTTGCCTCCAGCATTTATAACGGTATTAAATATATACAAGTGTTTTAATGTATGACGCACTCAGAGACTTGCTGTGTGAAAGGGGTCACCAGTACAAAAGTCTGAGAACCACTAACTTAGAGCCACATGGACATTATTTTTTAGTGTTGAAGAAAAGTGAGTTTGTCATTTAGTTCTGCTTTACCGGTTAGAAATATATTGATAATTTTCATGTCAGTTGCATATATGACTATATTTTGCACTAAATCCTGATCTTATTAAAGACAAGTGGCAAAACTTCAATTGACTTCAAACTACCTGAACTCTAATAATTTATCCCAGCTTGATTCAAATCTAACCCTACCTGCTGATGAAAGCTGGCATTTACTGAAAGACTTCGAAGGATTTACATTAGTAAAAGGACGGAGTTTTAAGGTGAAGTGTTTATTGCTATTTTATAAAGCCAAGACAGATTCCCGGGAGTTTTCAGATCTCTTGATGACAGAATCGCACAATTAAGTAACTAAGACTCACGTTGCAGCCAGACATTTTGGGTACAGAATAATTGCCCTCAGATATACTGTTCTGTTGGGAGCGGGGGTGCGAGAAGAGATTTTTACTCACATGCCCACTATTTCTATTCCTGTTTTCTTGCACAAGGATCATTGATCTTCCACATTTGGGTGGAAGGAGGCCCAAAATAAAGCTCCAATTTCTGATTCTAGTCTATATAGACTTACATCACCATCATATCTGAGCATCGACCAGCAGTGTATTAAGTGACATGATTATTTGTTCTCACTTCTTCTCCCCATTGTTCCTGGGGGAATTCTGTACCATTGCACAATGCAGAATTCACACCACATTAATATTCTGTGCAGAATTTCCTCCCTTTCCCCCAGATTTGGCATTGCAGAGCTGCTGGCTGCCACTAGGGGCCGCTGGACCCAGCAGAGTCCAGCTCCCAGCTTGCACATAGGAGATGCTGCCAGGGTAGGGAAATGGAGATGAAGGGTTCCTGGCACACCCTGAAAGGAGGAGGTGACATGCAGGAAACTCCATACAAGCACAGGGCCCAGCATCAGGTTGTTTCTCCCTCTGGATCCCTGGACTTTGGAAAGGGAGGGGTGTGAGTGTCTGGGCTTGGAAGGCTGCAGCTGGGCTCTGGGGGATGGGAGGGGGTGCAGGTGTCTGGGCCGGGGGGTCCTGTGGCTGGCAGGTATTTTGAAAAATTACCAAAATAATTGAAACCGGTGTGATTATATAGTGTTATTTTGACAAATTAAATACGCAGAATTTAAAAATATTGTTTTGTTGCAGAATTCCCCCAGGAGTACCCCATGGAGAAAGCTCTGTCCAGTGGAGTATATTGTTGTGGTTGAGGTTTTTATTATTATGATGATTATTATGATCTGGTTTGCACAGGTTTTACATAGATGGAACTCCAGGGGATTTCAATGCAGTTCCTCTTGATTTGCATCTGTTTATAGCTGTTTAAGAGAGACCTGAATCAAATCTGACTTCAGATTTCAGTTTTCAGTGTAACGGCCTCGACACCCGCCTGTCACGAGCACCCCCTCTCTGGCCGATAAGTGCCTACGGTCACTCCGTTTGGAATGGGGCAGCACCCACTGGTTCGGATTCTCTCTTTAGAAGGACTTTGGTCTGCAGAAGCATTTGGATTCACTGGTCTTATTATGAAATCCTGGATAAACACATAGAAATTGCCAGATTGGATCAGACCTGAGCTCCATCTAGTGCAGTATCATGTCTCTGATAGTGGCTAGTATCAGAGGTTTCAAAAGAAGGTTTAATAGCCTTCAATAGGCAGATGTGGAATAATCAGCCCTTCCCCACATCCTGCCATGATCTCTAATAATTAGAGATTGGTTTAAGCCCTGAAGTGTGATGTTTAGTATCCCTTAAGCAACCGCATCCATACACTATGCCATATAAAGCTGTCAGATCCCTCCAGTTTCTTTGCAGTTCTGCTTTAACAGCTCTCCTAGGATCTACAGACATTTCCCAACTTCTCAGCTCACCCAGAAGAAGAGCTCAGACCAGCAAGGTACTGAGCTCGCTAACCCCAA
>NC_088794.1:5924103-5969436 GCF_011386835.1 Chrysemys picta bellii
ACAGGCCCAACAAGGAAAATAAAGAAATCACTCTAGCGACACCATCAGAGGACCCAACCACATCAGCCACATCATCAAGGGCTCATTCACCTGCACGCCTACTAATGTTATATATGCCATCATGTGCCAGCAACATCCCTCTGCCGTGTACATTGGCCAAACCGGACAGTCTTTACGTAAAAGAAGAACACCTGGAATTGACACCTCCTCATCTATTATTGGGAGTGGACTACATTCACCCTGATTGAATTGGCCTTGTCAGCACTGGTTCTCCACTTGTGAGGTAACTCCCTTCTCTTCATGTGTCAGTATCTAATACCTGCATCTGTAATTTTCACTCCATGCATCTGAAGAAGTGGGTTTTTTTACCCACGAAAGCTTATGCTCAAATAAATGTTAGTCTTTAAGGTGCCACTGGACTCCTTGGTTTTGTGGATACAGACTAACATGGCTATCCCCTGATAAAGTAACTTTTTTTCATCTAAATACCTAAAAGACTGTTTTACTATTGTTTTAAATGCCTAAAATGTGATCCTTTATTCTGGTACTGAGATCTCTTCATATTCATTTCCATTCTGGCCAAAGCCAAGCCATGTGGAGTCCTGCGGAGCCATACCACAATCGTGTCTCCTTTATACAATCACCCACAGCCGCTCACTGTAGCCAGCTGGGGTGAACTGGAATTGTATTTTGGCATCTTTTAGTTTTGATCAGGTGTCACAACCCATCCCAAGCTAAGTATGCCACTTACACAGCACTTTTTAACTGCTAACAATTCAGACTAAGAATAAAGGCATTGCCAGAAACATACAAGTCTGTATCATTCACATGATAAACAGCTCTCATTTGGACTTTCAGCATCAACTGCAATTTTGTTTTCTTATGATTTAATATAATTTGTTTCCAATATTGAAGGCTCCCAGACAGCTACTTCCAAACCAGTTTAAATTTGGCATGCTCAGTTTTTATAATCCTTCAGAAGCAATGCAAGGGAGGCTCAGCTGGTCTTCCCTAGCAAGGCCAATAGAAGCAACAGACTGCTTTGCTAGTGAGTCTGCGGGTATGATCAAGAGGGATAGGACAGAAGGAAAAGCAAGGAAAGAAGGGGAGAAACACTAAAAAGCAGAGGATGAAAACTGCACACCATAAGGCCCTGCACCTAGAGTACAGTTTTTGGTTCCAGATAAACAGGTACGAACATTTGCTTGCATTTACAGTGGAGTTAATCAACTAATATTAACTGGAAACTGATTAACCCAAATTACAACATGTCAAAAACCTCTTGTCTAGATGGGACCATGGCAAGAATATGTCAGAGAACAGACTAAAGCTAAGGGGCCCAGATGAACCAGTGCTGTGACAGTACATACTGGTTTGGTACAGACCCCTTGCTGGCCAACTACAGCTTTGAACTTTCAGTCCCAGGCTTCTGGTGGGGAACTCCTCTCTAACATGCTTCTTCTGCTTGTCACAGTATCTATAACACTCTCTTGCATCTGAAGAAGTGCAGTTCTTACCCACAAAAGCTTATGCTCCCAATACTTCTGTTAGTCTTAAAGGTGCCACAGGACCCTCTGTTGCTTTTTACAGATTCAGACTAACACGGCTACCCCTCTGATACTATAACACACTTATCACTTAACATGAATGCCTGCTGAAAGCCTGGTAGGACTAATGGAAAGAACATTCACTAGATACAGCGGAAGATGCACCCAGCCCTCCTCAGCAGGAAAGAATGTCGCCTCCACCTGAGACAGCGGAAACTGTGATAAAATAATATACTCTATTTCCAAAAAAGAATGGAAAGGGAGAAAGAGCAGCAACAGAATGTACATATTTTTAAAAGAAACATAGGTCTTGTGCCTTTTGCTTCTTTATTGTGAAAAACTAGAGCCTGATGTTTTTATCAAAAAAGGTCTCTTCCTACTTCTTACAGTGTTAGAAATTAGACTCTGTCTAGAATGGAGGTAGTGAGAACTGGGGAGTTGGAGTAAGGCCTGGTCTACACTTAAATGTTTTACTGGCATTGCGTTCTCAGGTTTGTGATTTTTTGTTTGGCCAACAAAACTATACTAGTTAAAGCCATAGCGTAGCTACAGTTATGAGAGTAGATGAGACCACGCTACGGTTTAGGTTATTTGTTTTTGATATTTTCAATATGGCTAAAGGGGCTTAAATTCAGGCTTAAGTGATGACATAAGAAGCAACAAGAGAGTGTGAGATGAGCTAGGAAGAGGGCAAGATTTTTATACACTTTGTTTAAAACCCCTTAGTTTCAGCTAACATACATGAATGTCTAATTGGCATCTTGCATAAATGAAGGCTCCCAGCCCTTTAATTGAGACAACAGAGATCGCCTCCGTCCTGCAGCAAAACCAGCCGTGGCAGCCCAGAGACTGTTACGCGGGAGGGATTTGCCTGCTTAATTCCATACCGCCCTTTATCACCCCTCTGCCCCAGCAGAAAGCAGCAGCCACGGGCCCGAGCCCGGGCACCTCCCTGCAGGGAGGGGGACATGAGCCGGGCCCGGGCTCCCCCAGGACCAGCCCGGCGGGAGGGGGGCCCCTAATAACCCGCTGCTCCTGACCTCTCGTCTCGGGGGCGGTCTCGGCGGGGCCGCTGGGAGCCGGTCTCTGCCCGGCGCACAAGGACTTCAGCATCTGGAACATGGCCAGGGGCGCCACGTTCATCCGCAGCAGGTCCAGCAGCAGCCTGCGGGGAGAGGGCGCGGGGTCAGCAGCTCGGACCGCGCGCGCGGCCCCCCCTCGCCCGCCATCGCCCCCCTCACCTGAACACTTCCGGGTCGAGACCGATCCCCGCCGCCTGCGCCAGCTCGAACAGCTCCGCCTCCTCCGCCGTCGGCAGCTTCCGCCGGGACCGCACCGAGGCCCCCACTTTGCCCAGGGCCGCATCCAGCCCCGAGTCCGCCCCGCCACCGGCCAGGCCCTGGTCGGACATTCCCGGCACTGACCGGAAACGCGCTTACCCACAGCCGGCGCCTGTCTCCTACTGAGCATGCGCGGAAGGCGAGCGCCGGAAACAGCCGCGCGGGGACGAGAAAATGCACACCTCGCTGCCTGTTCAACTGGGCATGCGCGGTTCTGCCTGTGCAGTCCCTGGGGTGTGGCCTCCCAGTAGGGAAGCTCGCCGTTGGTGCGTGGGCCGTGCTTGTCCTGGGTGAGGCGGCCAGTGCCGGGGGGGAGCCGAGCCGCGGGGATGGGGGGGGAGCCGAGCCGCGCCGCGGGGACAGGGGCGGGGTGGGGCGGAGCCGAGCCGCGCCGCGGGGACGGGGGGGGGAGCCGAGCCGCGCCGCAGGGACGGGGGGGGGGGGAGCCGCGCCGCGCGGACGGGGGGGGGGAGCCGAGCCACGCCACGGGGGCTGCGCTGGGGGGGGGGGACCCCGGACCCGAGCCGCGCGGTGGGGGCTGCGCCGGGGGGGGGGGATCCGAGCCGCGGGGGCCGGGCCGGAGCCGGGCCCCGGAGGCCGGGCTGGAGCCAAGCCGGGCCAGAGCCGCTGGGGCCTGCGGGAATGGGCCGCGCCTCCCCGGAGCCATTCTCCCACCACCACCACCCCCACCCCAGCTTACCTTGTGCTGCTGGCCCACCCCTGCTTCGTCTCAGACTTCCCGCGAATCTCTGATTCGCGGGAAGCAGGGGAGGGGGCGGGGCGTGCAGGGGAGGGGAGGAGGGGGAAGTGAGCTGGGGGCGGGGCGGACAGCTGCAGCTCGGGGCCCTCTTGGCGTGGGGCCCGATTCAGCCGAATCGGCCTAAAGCCGGCCCTGTGCACAGGCTAGTGCAGTCAGGGCCAGCCTTAGGGGAAACGGCCCCCATGTCTCTCCCCCCATTCTCCTGGCCTCCAAGGGCCACCCTGCCTCCCCCCAGTGTATTAAAGAGATGCTGGGGCTCAGCCCCACCACCAGTTGAGTGCTGGCTGGGGGGTGCCCCACTGTGAAGGCAGCACTCCTAGCAGCAGAAATAAGAGTGGCAATACACCATATACTGTGCCACTGCCTTCCAGCCACCCAGCCCTGAAGGCAAAATAAAAAATAAAATAAAAGTACAGAGAACCATTAAGTTACAAGAAATTTGTCACAATATGCGAGGTGAGCCTCCCCCCCCCCCAATACACTCCCAACTGCTATACTGAACAGATCTGTCTGTACATCATAAAAGAGCTAGAGCTTGTCTCATATCTGCTCGGTCTGGCTGGTTTAATACAATGCCATGAGAAAGGATCATTTATAGATCGGCTTTCCTTCGTGCTAGTTTGTTATTGCCAAATTAATATTTTCAAACAAACCGGATAAAGACTTAGTGTACCGGTTTTGTTTTTGTAATTTTTTTTTAAAGTAGGGGTAAGTAATCTTTTTCACACATTACAGTAAAATAGGATGGACACTGCATCATCTAGTACAGGAATTTCCATAATGCATAGCTATGGAAATAGAGGCTCAAGAGATTAAGGCTTAAAAAACAT
Source organism: Chrysemys picta bellii (assembly GCF_011386835.1). NCBI lineage: Eukaryota > Metazoa > Chordata > Testudines > Emydidae > Chrysemys > Chrysemys picta. Next base: position 5,928,581 of record NC_088794.1, read on the forward strand.
TTGCAATAGCCAGTCAACTAGAATACAGAACACACAGCACTTGCTTCGCCAGGATTCTGTTGTTAGAATTGCATAATTTAGCAACCAGGTTTGGATTTAGGGCCAGGCGACTGGGATGCCAGGCTCGGGGTGCTGTTTTTGTTGCCACAAAAGGGAAAATAGAATGTTTGAAGTAAAATGTTTCAGGTATTCCATATATGGATTCATTTTTCATTAGCCTAGAATTTTCTGGATCTTTGTAGAATCTCATGAAAACTTGCAGACTTTCTGAGAACTACATTTTCCTTGAACCTCCTAGAATATTGTCAGCTATGCCATCGCAGGTATATAAGGGGTGAGATGTCACCAGTCAGTGAGAAAGAAGAACGAAGTGAAGTGAGCCCAGCTGCGATATTGTGAACGTTGTTTGATTGTGTAATTGTGAAAGTGTACTTGTGCTCTAAGACTTGAAGACTGTAAGTATCAACTAATAAAGGACATATTTAATGAGACGCCAGAGATATCTATTGAACCTCTATTTATGCAACAATATGAAAGAAATACTGTTTTTGTATTACCTTAGTAAGCTTCCAGCAGACAGGAAAACACTCTTGAACAATAGTATGGACCTTCACGGGACGCTGACACATGGGGAATGTTCGGACATCAATGATAAAGACCTCAATGTCAAACTGGACAACATCCGTCACATTTTGCAACACAGGAAGCATTCTCCACTCCAAGATTTCCAATTAATTCATGATGCAGAGCTGAAGGACGCTTTTCCAATGTGTGGATACCTTTGACCGTTCTGCTCACATTGCCGGTCACAGTCGCAAGTGGCGAGTGCAGCTTTTCGGAGCTCAGGCTCATCAAAACATATCTTCGATCGACGTGGCCAACGAGAGATGACATCACTTGCTGTTTTATCGCTTGAAAATGCCATTGGCCAGTCTTTGGATCTCTCTGATGCTGTGCTTCACTTTGCGAGGGCAAAGGCAAGAAAAGCGACCTTTTGAACTGAAGGACGAGCATTAACATTCTAAGGCTGCACCTACTGTAACACTGTTTAATACTGGTCCACCCAATGTTGGTGCACAGTTCAATTTCTTCATGTTAGTACATTTCAGTTATTCTTAAAATTAAAAAGTTTCTATAAGCTCAGAGGAAATGATTTTTTATTGGCTTATATATGGCATGAATAAATACAGATTAATGGAGCCTAACATGAAAATTTATTGTCTTATATGACAAGAATAAATCATGCATCTAAATTGTTCATCAAAGTTGTGAAATGGGCTACAAATGTAATAAAAATAAGGTATTCCAAAGTTTTAAGAAATGGAGGGGGCGGTGCTGAAAACAGTCCTCACGTGCCTTGCCATTTGGTCTAGGGCTGGCCCTGTTAGCAACTTCTATGTTCACTAAAAATAAAAAGCAATAATATATAAACAAGTGCAAAACTGTGGCATAAAGGTTATATGTGACAGGTTGGATCACAGAAGCCCCCTGGGGGCTGCCAGCTGATGTGCCAAGACTACTTCTGCCCCTGCTTTCTTGGCCTCGCAGCTTGGGACTTCAGTGCCCTGCCCGGTTTGAGCCAGACCCGCTAGCCTGCTGCAAACCCAGACCCAGGTCTGAACCACATCCCCTAACAGCTGCGGGCTTAAACTGAAAGCAGCTTAAGAAGTGTTCCTGTCTTTAACACTCAAATGCACAATTCCCAGTGGGGTCCAAACCCCAAATAAATCCGTTTTACCCTGAATAAAGCGTATCACAGCTGTTTGGCCCCCCCCCGGTATTAATACATACTCTGGGTTAATTAATAAGTAAAAAGTGATTTTATTAAATACAGAAAGTAGGATTTAAGTGGTTCCAAGTAATAGCAGACAGAATAAAGTACATTGCCAAGCAAAATAAAATAGAACACGCAAGTCTATGTCTAATACAGTAAGAAAATTGAATGCAGATAAAAACCTCACCATCAGAGGAATTCCAGTAAGCTTCCTTTTACAGACTAGTCTCCTTCTAGTCTTGGTCCAGCAATCACTCACACCACCTGTAGTTACTGTCCTTTGTTACAGTTTCTTTCAGGTATCCTTGGGAGGGCCGGGGGGAGAGGCTATCTCTTTAGCGAGCTGAAGACAAAATGGAGGGGTCTTCCAGGGGTTTAAATAGATTTTCTTGTTGGTGGAGACTCCCTCCTTTGCAAAGTTCAGTTCCAAGATGGAGTTTTGGAGTCACATGGGCAAGTCACATGTCCATGAATGACTCAGAACTTACAGGTAGCAGCCATGGTTCACATGCTGCCTTGAACGTCCTCAAGTAGACTTCTTATGTGGAGTGGAGCCTTCCAAGATCCATTATCCGTTAAGTGCTTCTTGATTTGGCACTTAACTTGCACATTCCTTTCTCAAGAAGCTGACCAAATGCTTTACTAAGGCTACTTAGAAATCAAGCAAGTAAACAGCCAATATTCATAACTTTGAACACAAAAATGATGTATGCATGCAAATAGGAGGAATGGATTCAGTAGATCATAACCTTTACATAGATATGGCATATGTAGCATAAACCATATTCCAGTTATGTCATATATACATTCATAAGCATATTTCCATAAACCTTATGGGGTGCACGGTCACAGTATACATTTTGGAGTTGGACATACATTATCTGCTATTAAACAGTCTTTACAAAAACTAATAATTTGTTTAGGCTAATCAATATTGCAAAAGTTGATTCCAGTACTTATGCTGAAGAAATTATCTCTGTTAGGAATTAATTTGTAGGGAAATTCCTCCTGTGCAAACCCCATACATTCTAGCTTTAACAACATTACACTTCTGCAATGTCTGTCTCAGAATCAGCAAGAAAATATGCTCTCTCTCTCACAACATGTGCTATATATAGCCAACAGGAGTCTGCCACATGTGATTTTACTTCAGGATACAAAGACTGTACAGTAGAACATGGAATAATTCTTTATTCCTCATGACAGCAGCAAAACATTAAAATGTTTGCAAACAAATCAACACAAATATAGTGCTGCTCCAAAACTTTGAATTGCTAAGCTACAGCAGGACCTGGGGACAGATCCTTCAACCTTCATGAGTTCAATAGGATTAAGTGTCTGATTAAGTACTCCTCGGTGAGAAAAGTTTTCAGGATCAAACCTTTGACTCCTGCTGATAGGTTTCTGCATGCTCCCAAGAATAAAGTAAAGGAAGGCGAGAACCCAGGCAGATGGAGGGGGAGAGAGACCCATATTAACATAGTGTAGAGAAGCTGAGAGATGGTAGGCACTGCTGAGCATGATTTCAGGCATCTAATCTGAGATGTATGTGAAATTATTTGTAAAATATACAAGAAGAATAATGAATAACCCCTGCTGCACCTCTTCTCCACAACCCCTCCTGCTGTTACCCCAAAATTCAGCCATAAGGCATCCCACAATGGCCTTCCTACCCTAATAACCTAGTTGTACACAGTTTTGTTCATTTTGGTATGTAACAGGAGGTGGCCTGCCCTAGAGGAATTGCCTGACTTATACCAGGGAGTTTGTCTCTGACCTGCAGAGGACTCCCTAGAACAGACTAGCTTTGTTAACCCTTAGGAGAACACGGATACAGCCTTCCATTCAAAAGGATTAACACACAGGCAGTAATTTCTTTGAAAACAAAATAACTTATTTAACACAAAATATTCCCTAATACAATAAATATAAAATATATATTAAATATATAAATATTCCCTAATACTAAAAGAATAAACCATAAACCTTTTAACATAACAAGCATATATTAGAATACAAACAAATTCTAATAGCCTATATGCATATCCAAATACCCAATATTATGCTACTATACAATTAAACACAGTTTTAAGTTATTACACTCTGTATGCAATGGCCAGTCACATGCAGAATGCTGACAGCAGTGCTTTCAAACATAATAAACAATGAACACACACATACACAAACATCCAGCTTTATGAACTCTCATACAAATACACGCTTCAATTACAGTCTTCTACTAAAATCATCATGCTTACTTTCTCTGATGTCTTCTTTTCCTTTGCTCTGTCTAGGTCTTTCTGTTCGGTCTCCTGCAGCTGGTATCAGCTTTGCTTCTTCAAGTGTTTTAGTTCTTTTAGATATTCTTCTTAATCTTCTCCTCCAACGACTCCTCTGCTGTTCTTCTCACTCACTCCAGAGCCTTCCACTTGTGTGACACAGACTGACTGAAGCCTGTCAGCTCTGCCTTATATACAGTTAACCCACCAATCAGCTTCAAGCCTTTTATAATCTGGATCTGACTGAAAACCTGTGCCTTTAGAGCCAGACCTATTTGAAGACCTGTGTTCCACCTGACTGACCCCCTCCCTTCAGGTGTTGAAGTGACCTTTATTTCACCCCAGTCTACCTGTTTGCCATTGGTCAAACCATTCTAAGGCCTCCATTTTGGTTTTCACAGCTCTGATTCCTTGCAGCCGTCATTTTATTTTCCCTAACTGTGACCGTGTAAAACTATCTTTATCAACTATTAAAATCTTTATAATTACCAAACATATTACATATTTATATGCACCTTATCATGATGTTTCACTGTCACCACTCCAATTTCACTAATTTACATAAGCCCAAATCTCCATCTCTCCCTGCTTCAGCTAATGGTGACAGCTCAGCACCATTGATATTGGACAGCACCTAGTGCTGAACAGCGTTTTCAGCACAGAGAGTGCAGCTGAAAAATGCTCTGAATCACTGCGTCCCTTCTCCCAAACCCTTCCTGGTGCCCCTTCTCCACCAATCCCTTCTGCACCCCATTCTGCGCCCACGTGGGGAAACTGAACTGGACACTCTGAGCACCCGACCTGGCGTTGCTGCTCAGCTCCCCTCGAACATTCCTTCGTGCCCCTTGAGGGGGCTGGGAGGGGAGGAGCAAGCTGCAATGCCAGGCGCTCCCGTACATCCAGGTCAGTTTCTCCAGGTGGGCTGCATAAGGGGAGAGCAGGAGGGCAGCACAGCCCAGGTGGGGAAAGTGACTGGACACCCAGAGCACCTGGTTCTTTGTGTTTTTAACCCTCACCTCACCCTCAAACATTCCTCCATGGGCAGGAAGCAGGGAGAAATATGGGTGTCCCCCCATGTTGTTGGGATAATTAAAAGTAAGAAATACAAAATGGAGTTTGTGACATGTGACTTTAGGATTCAATCCTTGTTTACCTCAACTCGCCCCAACTGGTTAGAACTGGATTTTCCCACCTTTGGGCTCCGGACATTCCATCTGTTTTCCCGCCCAAATCCCTGAAGGTTCTATTACCTCAGATTTACCTCAGATTTGTTTGGCATGGCCATTTGGAATAGTTCACTTTCCCCCGCCTTGACATCTAAAAGGACTGACTCCTGTGCGAATGAGGCTTTTCTCCATCTGAGCGGCAGCCTGTGCGCGGTGCGGGTCTCATCGTGGTTCCGACCAGATCGACGAGAGTAACATCTGTCCCTGGGTACCTCTGAAAGCCGGGAAACACGCTCAGCAAAACAGAAACCCAAACACTCAACAAGGAACTGCAGGGTTAAGGTCACACACCTCCCCCACCAGATCACACGTGGGGGGTTATTACTGACAAGCTAAACTGAAACCAAATTATCTTAACTGACACAAGAGTCTTGTACCTTAGCCAAAGGTGCGAATTCAAACGGATTTTATATTGCAAGGTCAATCTGTGGGCAGAGAGGCCCTTAGCCTGTTTGGAAATTTCACAGACCAGCCTAGAGAGGGGAAAGAACCAAGGAGAGACAGAGACGGGACGAGTGTCTGGAGCCTTCCCTCAGTGGGATTCTTGACCAGAAGAGCACAGGCTACGAGTCCTCTCCCAGCAGGGGCGTGACTCACAGGGCTTTGGTCCGACAGACTCACGGGAAATGCCCAAGAGCCACAGACAGGAACTGAGGTTAAAGGTCTAAGGTGAAAATTATATGTAATTCCCCACCTCACCCCCCGTGCTTCTCTTGCTGTTCCTTTTAAACAGTAGTAGCCAGTATTGGTTTGGTTCCTGCCAGAAGGGTGGAGCAGCTGTCCACTGACTCCAGCTAGTTGGGGACTAGCCGGTAAACAAAGGAAAAAGTCCATGAGCCCTCACAGCATGTTCAGTGGGGCATTTCCAAGGGTGGGGCCAATTCCACGGCCAAGTGTAAAGAAAACAGGTGCCAAACTCTTCAGTTCGGGCTAGTCTACACTCGACGCACGACAGCGGCATGGCTGGGCTGATGCAGCTGCGCCACTGTAGGGTGTCAGGTGAAGACGCTCTATGCCGGTGGGAGAGAGCTCTGCCGCCAGCATAATAACGCCACCTCCATGAGAGGCAGGAGCCGCTCTCCTGCTGACACAGTGCTGTCTTACATCGCTCAGGGGTGTGGGTTATTTACCCCTGAGTGACATAAGTTATAGTTTTCAGAGTGGTAGCCGTGTTAGTCTGTATCAGCAAAAACAAGGAGGAGCCCTTGTGGCACCTTAGAGACTAACAAATTTATTTGGGCATAAGTTTTCGTGGGCTAGAACCCACTTGGTCAGATGCATGGAGTGGAAAATACAGTAGGAAGATCTATAGAGCAGTACATGAAAAGATGGGAGTTGCTTTACCAAGTGGGGAGGTCTAGACAAATCAATTAAAGTGGGTTATCATCAACAGGATGAAAAATCACTTTTGTAGTGGTAATCAGGGTGGCTTATGTCAAACAGTTGACAAGAAGGTGTGAGTAACAGTAGGGGCAAATTAGCATGGGGAAATTCGTTTTTTTTTTTAGTTCTTGTAGTGACTCATCCACTCCCAGTCTTCATTCAGGCCTAATGTGATGGTGTCCAGTTTGCAAATGAATTCCAGTTATGCCGTTTCTTGCTGGAGTCTATTTTTGAAGTTTTTTTGTTGAAGAATTGCCACTTTAAATCTTTTATTGAGTGTCCAGGGAGGTTGAAGTGCTCTCTGACTGTTTTTTGAATGTTATGATTCCTGATGTCAGATTTGTGTCCATTTATTCTTTTGCAGAGAGACTGTCCGGTTTGGCCGATGTACATGTCAGAGGGGCATTGCTGGCACATGATGGCATATATCACATTTATAAAAACTATTCACAGTGCTCCTCAGTTTCCCCATCACTCCACCCCCACTCACAGCTTGGACAATGAGGGCTGGAGCTCCACACAGTTGTGAGGTTTTACCTTTTAACAATAAATAAATAAATAAAGGCAAAGGTTTTTAATGGGACAATGTTTTTATTCTGTGTAACTTTGCGAGTAACTGTACTGCCATGTGCAATGTCCTCACGACAGCTAACAGCGCATAGGAGAGAAGTGCGGGATCCATCCTCTCTCACTCCAGATGCTGTCGCGCGCTTGCAAAGACTGACAGTTGGAAAAATGGCGCAAAAGGAAGCCGGAAACCATTGGAGGGCTGGGACACAAAGCAGTGCATGACGGGACATTTCGCATGTCCCAGGATGCACTTCGCTCTGTTTCTGTCTTCCCACAACACCTAGTGACAGATGGTGTCACCAAGCACTCTGGGATACACACTCACAGTGCATTGCTCATCCTGTCGACAATGGTGCCCCGTATGTGGACACGATCTGTCGACACAGGGAGCAAATGTAAACTCGTATTGGGGACATGTTTTGTCGATTTTTTTTGTGTCGACATTAGTTTCATTGACAAAACTTGCCAATGGAGGCAGCAGCCTCATGTAACAAGCTTATCACTAACTCAGACCCAGGAGCCGCAGGGTTTCTAATTCCTGTTCTTTATTCTCCACACTTCTCCCAGCACCAGCCACAACAGCTCTCAGCTGCTTCATCTCCTTCCCCTCCATCCCAACCTCAGCTGCCGCCCTCATTGGGACAGGGACTTTCTGAGGCTGGAAGGAACCAGCCCCCAGCCAGCCCCCAACTCTGCACAGACTGTCTGGGAGAGGAGCTGGTGTTAACCCTTCGCTAGCCCTGGCTCTGTCTCCCCTGCCCCCCCTCCTCCCGGGCTGTGACCAGGGCCGGCTCCAGCATTTTTGCTGCCCCAAGCAGCAAAAAAAAAAAAAAAATAAAATAAAAAAAAGCCGTGATCGGTGGCAGCTCTACCGCCTCCGCTTCCTTCTTCACTTCTTCGGCGGCAGGTCCTTCCCTCCGAGAGGGAGTGAGGGACCCGCTGCCAAATTGCCGCCGAAGAGCCGGACGTGCCGCCCCTTTCCGTTGGCCACCCCAAGCACCTGCTTCCTGCGCTGGTGCCTGGAGCCGGCCCTGGCTGTGACATGGGGGAGACTCACCGCAGGCCCTGCTGAGAGCAGCAGGAAGGAAACACCTCAGCCCAACCAAACAGGCTCCTCTGAGCACAGGAAAGTGAAACTAACCCACAGCAGCTGGGTCCCGGGTGCGGAGGGGCCATGGCTGCCGGGAACCTGGCCGGGAGCTTCCAGCACGAAGTGACTTGCTCCGTCTGCCTGGAGTATTTCACAGACCTGGTGTCTATTGAGTGTGGGCACAACTTCTGCCGGGCCTGCATCAGCCAGTGCTTGGGGGAGCCGGAGCCACACTTCTCCTGCCCCCAGTGCAGAGAAATGGCCCTGCAGAGAGACCTGCAGCCCAACAGGCAATGGGGAACCTGGTGGAGTTAGTGAAACATCTGAGGCTGCAGGCGGGGCCAGAGCCCAAGAGGCAGCGAGTGTGTGAGAGGCACCAGGAGGCTCTGAAACTCTTCTGTGAGGAGGATCAAACCCCCATCTGCATGGTTTGTGACAGATCCCGGGCTCACCGCACCAGGGCCGGCTCTAGGATTTTTGCCGCCCCAAGCAGAAACAATTTTGGCCACCCCCCGCCCCATTTTTTTCTTACCCCACCCCCGGTCCCGCCTCAGCTCCGCCCCTTCCCCAAATCCCCAGCCCTGCCTCCTCCCCCCAGGCTCTCAAGCCTAGGAGGGAGGGGGAGAAGCGGCGCGCACGCTGCAGCCACTCGGAGTCTCCCCCTCCCTCCCAGGCTCTCAAACCTGGGAGGGAGGGGGGAGCAGCGGCGCGCGAATCAGCTGTTTCGTGTGCCGTGGCGCGCGAGCGGCAGCAGCGGAGGTGAGCTAGGGAGGCCGGGGCACATTTTTAGGGGCGGCATTCTGGCGCCGGCCATGCCGCCCCTAAAAATGTGCCGCCCCAAGCACCAGCTTGTTTTGCTGGTGCCTAGAGCCGGTCCTGCACCGCGCTCAGATGGTGGTTCCCATCGAGGAGGCTGCCCAGGAGTACAGGGTAGGGAACAGTTATCTGCATGGCTGGGACAGCTTCTCTGCAGGTACAGAGCTCCCTGCGTGTGTCTGACCAGCCCTGGGTTAGAGCCAGGGAACTGCCTGATAATGGGATTGTTGTGCAGAGGGAATTTTTCATAATATTTTGGATGAATAGTATGTGCACCTCAGTGTCCCCTAGGTGGTGCATGTTTAACACCAACAGACCCTAGTTGTCGTCAGCGGGGATCAAAGCTGGGGACCTGTGGAGCTTAATGCATGAGCTAAAAGACCTGTTTCTCTTCTCCACGGCTGTAGGAGGTTAATACAACTTTAGCTGGTCTAGGTGCCACTAAAGGGGGACAGAGCGCCACACCAAGCAGGCCTGGGTTACACATGGCTAAGGCTATGAGTTTTTCACAGAGGTTGCAGAAGCCACGGAATCCGTGACTTCCAGAGACCTCTGTGACTTCAGCTCGCAGTGGCTGGGAGCTGCAAACAGCTGGGGAGCTCCTGGCTGCCACAGGCGGTGCAGGCCCTCGGAGCAACCAGCGAGCCCCCACAGCTGCCCAGCCCCTGCAAGCGGTGTGGGGACCCTGCAGCTGAGCACCCCATTTTGTCAGGGATATTTTTAGTAAAAGTCATGGACAGGTCACGGGCTTCCGTGAATTTTTCTTTATTGCCCGTGACCTGCCATGACTTTTACTAAAAATATCTAAGACAAAATCTTAGCCTTACCCATGGTTAACTAGGTGAGGCGTGTTTACTTGTAGAGACCCAGAGATTCAGGCATGAGGAACAGCTGGCTGCCTGGGGTCCCATGCCCATGGAGTGTCCCAGAAGACAGTGGCCTGTAGGGCTACCATATGTCCGGATTTCCCCGGACATGTCCAGCTTTTCGGTCTATAAATAGCCGTCCGGGAGGGATTTTTAAAAATCTAAAAATGTCCGGGATTTCCCCCCGGTCGGCTACTAATAGACAGAAAAGCGGCGGCCAAGCGCCGCTGGGCACCCAAAGCCCCTTCCCGGCTCCCCCCATCCCCGGCAGCCTTACCACTCCGTCCGGCCCCGCAGCTGTCTTCCCCCTCCTCCCTGTTGCCAGCACAGAGTGCCCGAGGCAAAGCAACAGCGGGTTCGTTGCCCGGTGTGCTTCGCGTCAATAAACACACCAGGTGGAGAAGCAAACAAAGTTTATTTGGGATCCCAAAGCGGTGCAAGGAGACAGGCACGTCTCAGATCAAGCACATTAACAGGAACAGTTTTTCTTCTTTTATACACTTTGCAGTTAAGCCTCACCCCCCCCCCTTTCCCCTCTAGCCCTCCCTTTCTCCCCCCCATTCCTCCCTCTACCCCTCCCGCCCCTGGTAATAGTTAAGTCATTCTTGGCAGCTATAAGCCTAGCTTGTTAGTAACTTCTTTAAACCGTTATCTTGTCCTTTTTCCCTTCAGCCAGAAACATGCAGGCCTCATTATTACTGCTTGAGCAGGGGGTTGCAGACAGATAACTGGTTGCTTACATATTCCAATTGCACCTGGCTTTTGAGGTTGATTAGAGTTTAAACATGGAAGGATAGAGTTTGGTTCACTTAGGCCTAGTGCAGGAAGGCTTCATTGACACTTAGTGGCCTTCCACCCTCCCGAGTTACCTAGGGTGAGGCCTAGTGACGTCAACAACTCCCTCCTTTGAGAATACTCAACAAGCTTTTGGCTGAGTTTTCTCATATTCTGTGGACAAGATATGATTAAGTGCTATGAAGCTGGGGTTTTCAATGAGAGGGTATGCCGGGATTTTTGAGGAACGGGGGGCACAAAGCTTACGGAGGAGCATTTTAAAACAAGCAATTAGGAGGAGGGTGACCAGGCACAATACCACACCGGTGAGGAGGAGACGCACAAGGCCACCCCCCAGTCCTCCTAGGTTGGGCAACCAACTTCAAAGGGAATTGAAAACTGTGGGTTTCCTTTCCTGGGCCTTCCACTGCTTGAAAGCCTGTTTGGCCGACAGGACGTGCTTGTTAATGTCCTGTGAGTTTTCCAGGACATAAGCTTCTTCCTTAATGGGCTCTGAGGTGGCATACAAAGATTTACGCTGCCTGGGGCCGCCAGGGGTTGTCCCTTAATGCATACTGGGATTCAATGGTACAGTTTTGTGACAAGGGGGTACCCGAGGTATTTCTTCCCCTACTGAACCATCCCCAGCAGATATCTGACCAATTTTGGGGGACCACCCTCCAGGGTAACCCTGCTGCGTGGTGCGGGATTTGGGAGCATACTTAGCAGTTAGAGAGGTTAAATTCTTGGGCAAAGCAAACCTTCAAGGACTCATATGTGTTTGTTTCCAAGTTAGTAGGGATCCCTTTCCATCCCACATGTGCCTGGGGGGAACGGGAGGTAACGAAAGGAGTGTCCCTATGGCAAAGAGTACCACTGTGGCAGACCCTGGACCTGAACTCATGCTGGGCAGGTGACCCTAGAGCCTAACAATTACAATTCCCCAAATACCCACAAAATATCAATTACCAATAGTAGGCAGATTAAAAACAAAAGGACCAGGCCACCAGGTTAGGCCGGCCCTGTGAGAGTAAACACAACCAACACTTAGAGTTTTCACGGGAAGTGCGCTGCGACTGTCTAAAGAGACCACAGGGCATTCCCAGCAGATCTTATTGTTTTTTTGAATAACAGTTTAAGTCCTAGGTCGTAGCTGGTCGTCCTTTTCCGTAGGCTGGACGGTCCACCGTTCAGGAGCGGGCACTGCCTTCAGACAGGAGTGATGAATCCAGTTCTTATGTCCCTTGACCTTTGCTGCTGTGTGGGAGACCAGCAGGACGGTGTGGGGTCCCTTCCACTTCTCTTGGAGAGGCTAGTCCTTCCAGGTCCGAACGAGAACGGAATCGCCTGGCTGCAAGGAGTGGACAGGGGCATCCAGCGGGAGAGGCTGCAAATCTCTGGTATACCTGTGGAGAGAACAGAGAACAGCAGACGGAGAGCACATATACTGAGATAAAAAGCCACACCCCATTTCCCACTTCCCTGCCAGAACCGGTGTACCGTTCATAGGCCATGCCCTTCCAAACATAATCTCGAAGGGACTGAGCCCTAACCTGCCCTTTGGGAGAGCACGAATGCGGAGCAAAACAAGGGGTAAGGCATCAGGCCATCCACTGAATCGATCCACCAAAACGAAAAGGTATTTGAATCCTTGGGTCAGGGGGAACTCAGTAAAGTCTATTTGCTAAACCAGTCCTGGGCCTGGGGTAGGTTCCAGAGTGGCTGGTGACACTGACACTCCTGGTTGAGGGTTGTTCTTTAGGCAGACTAGACATTCAGCCTGTACCTGGGAGGCCAGCGTATAATTCTTTGTTTCTTTGTTTCTTCACCAGCGTCAGTTCTTAATGTCTTTTGTAGTCAGGAATTCCTGGACTTTGTGGTTTCAATGAAGCAAGTGTTCCTTCTTTTCTTTTCCTGAAACAGTGTGGTTCAGCATCATACAGGGGAGAGGTTACTAGCACATCACCCTGTCTTTAAATAGGCTTATCATCAGTTGGAGAGTCCTCCCGAGGTGGAGGGGTCTTTTTACAGTGAGAAGCCTGGGTTCAGCTGGGCAGTCCTTGGTACTTCACAGCGGTGTTGGTGGTTAACAGGACTTGGAAAGGGCCTTTCCAGTGTGGAGCCAAAGCAGTTTTTCGTTGATGGACCTTACATAGACTCAGTCTCCTTGTTTCAATGAATGGCAGGGCTGCTAGGGTCTTTGGGTACCACTTCTTTTATCTGTGAGAAAAGAAACCTAACACATTTCATTAATGCCTGACAGTGTTTTGCAGATCTCATAGTTGCTTGGGCACATTCAGGCCGCCCCCCTTTTCTTGGCTGTCGGCCAAGTCTTAGCTCTGGGCAGTGTCCTTGGATGGTGCCAGCATCTTATCTTTGGACTGAGCTTGCTAGCTGTATTTTTTCCCTCAGTTAACTCGTTCTGTTCTTTTTCCTTCTCTCCTTCTTGGCTTCTTTTAACTTAGAAAGGAAACTTCCACTCTTCACTCATACACCTTTTCCCAACAATGAACACATACACATTGCCATTATCCAGCAAAATAACTTCTATACAGAGCTTTGGAGCAACAAACCAGGACGAGCACACCCACTTTTGAGGAGTCCAACAAAGTTCAGGAGGCTCACAGTGGCTTTAAGGCAAGGGGTGAGACCCACAGCAGCAATCAACAAGTCATCCACATATTGCAGGAGGAGGACCCTGTCCTCATTGTCCCACTCTTCCAAGTCTCTGGCCAGGGCCTGGCCGAAAAGGGTGGGGGAATTTTTAAATCCCTGGGCCAACACTGTCCAGCAAAGCTGCTTTTTAACCCTCCTTTTGTCCTCCCACTGGCTCCACTCTGAGGCTTGCATGGCTGAGGGCTCAGTTGCAAGGGTCATTATCCAGGCATTCTCTGGGGGTAAGGTGAGGGTTATTTCATCTTGGATGAAATGCAGGGTGGCTCTTAAGCAACAAAGCAGGTCCCGTCCTAGTAGAAGTGTTGGACAATCGGGGAGGTAAACCAGTTTGTGAGATAGAGTTCTGTTTCCCAAAGCACATTCCGCTGGGGCATATACTGGGCACTTGGTTCCTTTCCCTGTAGCATCCACCACAGTGAGGGACTCTGACACAGGCAGCTGCAGGGGTTGGTTTACGGCGGTTCGTGCAGCTCCAGAGTCTAATAAAAAGTCTATGTCCGAATCTCCCACCCGCATTTTTACTCAGGGTTCGGGGGCAGGATAGTCCGTCTCCCCTGACACTCCTATTCTTGATCCTTCGCTGCCATCATAGGGGTACCTTCTCTTTTGGGGCACTCATTTTTCCAATGTCCCTCCTTCCAGCATCTGGCACACTGGTTGCGACCCAGACGCCTTTCCTGTGAGCCAGGGCGCCCACGTCCTCTCATTCCCCGGCCCCTTCCACCTTCCTGGAATTTTCCCCTGCCACCGGCCTGTACTGCTGTGACCATCATTTTCGCCTGCCTCTTTTCCTTTTCTTTAGACACAACCTAATTACGCTCCACCTCAGACAGCAGGGTCCGCATAAGGACATTACAATCATCCCAGTCAAGCTTACAGCTAGCCAGGCACCCTTCAAAGACTGAGATAAACTTGATTGGGTTCGTAGAGAATTCCCCTGCCTGTGCCTTAAAGACTGCTAGGTCCACCGGGTTAAAAGGCACATGGGTGTAAACTTGCATAGTAGTGGCCTGATTCCTATCTGAGCCATGTCTGGACACCACGGTCTCAGTGATCAACGGATAAAATTCCACCGCGGGGGCAATCTCTGGGACCTGAGATACCTTGTCTTTATATGGTGGGGGTGTGATAGCCGAAGGGGACACCGGACTTGCCATTACAGCTGGGGGGGGGGTGTTCTGGGGACTAACAATAGCTACTACCGAACCTGTCGGAGTCAAATTACACTTTTGCAAAATATCTAACCTATCTCTTAACAACATAAACAACTGTACATACATATGTTCATTCCATTTACCCGTTTGCTGACAAAACAGAAGTAATTGAAGGATTGTGTTATAATTAAGTGATCCTTCCGGTGGCCACATTTCCTGGTCCTCTAGCTGATATTGAGGCCAGTCTACTGTACAGAACCTTTTCAGTTTACTTTTAACCAACGGATCCGATCCAAACACTTTCCAGTTCACCAGAATGCATTCCAAGGGTGTACACCTTGCCCTGCCTGCCATACTCTGTCCCTGCCCCATAGGGAGACACTGGGCATCCCCAGGTCATAACAGGTAGACACTGGGCGTCCCCAGGTCAAGACAGATAAAGTCCCCACTGGACTGTTCCTACCTTATCCAAGGGTCCGGTTCTGCACCGTCGCCCTATTCACGGGACTGGTTCCCCACCGTCGCCCGCAGCTGCTTCTCCACTACTCGAGCGCGTTGCACCGTTGTGCCCTCCGGGGTCGACCAAACCACGTCTCCGCCGAGGCCCCCGGTAAAGTCACCGGTGCACGCTGGGCGTCGGTCGTCGCCACAATCTGTCGACCTCCGAAAGGGGTCCGGGCAAGGCTAAATTTCAGCCTCGAGCCCCACGTTGGGCGCCAAAACTGTTGCCAGCACAGAGTGCCCGAGGCAAAGCAACAGCGGGTCCGTTGCCCAGTGTGCTTCGCGTCAAAAAACACACAAGGTGGAGAAGCAAACAAAGTTTATTTGGGATCCCAAAGCGGTGCAAGGAGACAGGCACGTCTCAGATCAAGCACATTAACAGGAACAGTTTTTCTTCTTTTATACATTTTGCAGTTAAGCCTCACCCCGCCCTTTCCCCTCTAGCCCTCCCTTTCACCCCCCCATTCCTCCCTCTATCCCTCCCGTCCCTGGTAATAGTTAAGTCATTCTTGGCAGCTATAAGCCTAGCTTGTTAGTAACTTCTTTAAACCGTTATCTTGTCCTTTTTCCCTTCAGCCAGAAACATGCAGGCCTCATTATTACTGCTTGAGCAGGGGGTTGCAGACAGATAACTGGTTGCTTACATATTCCAATTGAACCTGGCTTTTGAGGTTGATTAGAGTTTAAACATGGAAGGACAGAGTTTGGTTCACTTAGGCCTAGTGCAGGAAGGCTTCATTGACACTTAGTGGCCTTCCACCCTCCTGAGTTACCTAGGGTGAGGCCTAGTGACGTCAACATCCCCTCCCCTGAACGCTCCACCCACCTGCTCCTCCCCCTCCCCTGCTTCCCGCCAATCAGATCTTCCCAGGAAGTCTGAAAAGAAGCAGGGGCAAGCGGGAGGCAGCAGCAGGTAAGCTGGGGCGGGGGGGGGCACGTGGAGGAGAGCTCCGGGGAGGCGCGTCCCTGGCTGAGCAGCGCCCGGCGGACCCAGTGGCTCCGGCCCAGCTCGGGCCCCAGCGGTTCCAGCCCAGGTTCCGGCCCCAGCGGTTCCGGCCCCACGGCGGTGGTCCTGGATCCGGCCCCAGCACCCCGGCCCGGCCTGGCTCCGGCCCCAGCACCCCCGGCCCCAGCACCGCCGGCCCGGTCCCGGCCCCAGCACCGCCGGCCCGTGCCCGGCCCCAGCACCCCCGGCCCGTGCCCGGGCCCGGCTCCGGCCCCAGCACCCCCGGCCCCAGCACCGCCGGCCCGGTCCCGGCCCCAGCCGCGCCAGCCCGTGCCCGGCCCCAGCACCCCCGGCCCGGGCCCGGGCCCGGCTCTGGACCCAGCACCCCCGGCCCGGCCTGGCTCCGGCCCCATCACCCCCGGCCTGGCTCCAGCCCCAGCACCCCCGGCCCCGATCCGGCCCCAGCACCCCCGGCCCGGGCCCGGCCCCAGCACCCCCGGCCCCAGCACCGCCGGCGCGGGCCCGGCCCCAGCACCCCCGGCCCCAGCACCGCCAGCGCGGGCCCGGCCCCAGCACCCCCGGCCCGGGCCAGGGCCCGGCTCCTGCCCCAGCACCCCCGGCCCCGATCCGGCCCCAGCACCCCCGGCCCAGGCCAGGGCCCGGCTCTGGCCCCAGCACCCCCGGCCCGGGCCCGGCCCCAGCACCCCCGTCCCCAGCACCCCCGGCCCGGCTCTGGTCCCAGCACCGCCGGCCCGGTCCCGGCCCCAGCACCGCCGGCCCATGCCCGGCCCCAGCACCCCCGGCCCGGCCCCGGCCCCATCACCCCCGGCCCGGCTCCAGCCCCAGCACCGCCGGCCTGGGCCCGGGCCCAGCACTGCCGGCCCGGCTCCGGCCCCAGCACCCCCGGCCCGGCTCCGGCCCCAGCACCCCCGGCCCGGGCCCGGCCCCAGCACCCCCGGCCCGGGCCCGGCCCCAGCACCCCCGGCCCGGGCCCGGCCCCAGCACCCCCGGCCCGGGCCCGGCCCCAGCACCCCCGGCCCGGGCCCGGGCCCGGCTCTGGACCCAGCACCCCCGGCCCGGCCTGGCTCCGGCCCCATCACCCCCGGCCTGGCTCCAGCCCCAGCACCCCCGGCCCCGATCCGGCCCCAGCACCCCCGGCCCGGGCCCGGCCCCAGCACCCCCGGCCCCAGCACCGCCGGCGCGGGCCCGGCCCCAGCACCCCCGGCCCCAGCACCGCCAGCGCGGGCCCGGCCCCAGCACCCCCGGCCCGGGCCAGGGCCCGGCTCCTGCCCCAGCACCCCCGGCCCCGATCCAGCCCCAGCACCCCCGGCCCAGGCCAGGGCCCGGCTCTGGCCCCAGCACCCCCGGCCCGGGCCCGGCCCCAGCACCCCCGTCCCCAGCACCCCCGGCCCGGCTCTGGTCCCAGCACCGCCGGCCCGGTCCCGGCCCCAGCACCGCCGGCCCATGCCCGGCCCCAGCACCCCCGGCCCGGCCCCGGCCCCATCACCCCTGGCCTGGCTCCAGCCCCAGCACCGCCGGCCTGGGCCCGGGCCCAGCACTGCCGGCCCGGCTCCGGCCCCAGCACCCCCGGCCCGTGCCCGGGCCCGGCTCTGGCCCCAGCACCCCCGGCCCGGGCCCGGCCCCAGCACCCCCGGCCCGGGCCCGGCCCCAGCACCCCCGGCCCGGGCCCGGCCCCAGCACCCCCGGCCTGGGTCCGGGCCCAGCTCTGGCCCCAGCACCCCCAGCCCGGGCCCGACCCGGCTCCGGCCCTAGCACCCCCGGCCCAGGCCTGGCCCGGCTCTGGACCCAGCACCCCCGGCCCGGCCTGGCTCCGGCCCCATCACCCTTGGCCTGGCTCCAGCCCCAGCACCGCCGGCCTGGCTCCGGGCCCTGCACCGCCGGCCCCAGTTCCGGCTGAGTGCGCCAGCCCAGCCCCAAGCCCTGCAACCCCGGCCGGAGCACAGCCTGATTCCTGGGCTCTTTAAAGCCAGCCCAGGTCAGGGGACAGGGATGGGGGCGTTGGATGGGTCGGGAGTTGGGGGGGGGGGGGCTGTCAGAGGGGCAGGGGTGTGGAGAGGGGTCGAGGCAGGCAGGGACAGGGAGCAGGGGGGTTAGATGGGTCTGGGGTTCGGGGGGGGGCTGTCAGGGGGGCAGGGGTGTGGAGGGGGTCGAGGCAGGCAGGTAGCAGAGGGAGTTGGATGGGTCAGGAGTTCTGGGGGTACTGTCGGGGGTGGGGAGCAGTTGGATAGGGCATGGGAGTCCCCTGGGGTCTGTCTGGGGGCGGGGGTGTGAATATGGGGTGGGGGTGTGGATAAGGGTTGGAGCAGTCAGGGGACAGGTAGGGTCGTAGCGGGTTCTCAGGATGGGGTAGTCAGGGGACAAGAAGCAGGGCGGCTTAGAAAGGGGGTGGGCTCCTAGGGGGCAGTTAGTGGCAGGGGTCCCAGGAGGGGGCAGTCAGGGGACAAGGAGCGGGGGGGGGGAGTTGGGGGTTCTGAGGGGGGCAATCAGGGGGTGGGAAGTGGGAGGGAGTGGATGGGGTGGGGCAGGGGTGGGGCTAGAGCATGTCCTCTTTTTTGCTTGTGGAAATATGGTAACCCTAGTGGCCTGGATATTTGGCCCCAAACAACAAATGACCATGGATGGTCTGTCTTCTGTGGGAAGCCAGCCAAGTGTGCCCAGCTGAAGGACAAAGGACTGGGGTGGGGTTCTAAGTGTGGGCTGCTGGAGGCAAGAGAGCAGCTTCTGCACTGGGACTACAGAGGGGTCAGAGGGCTCTGGGACCGACCCAGATGGACCTTTCCGTTTTCTGTATTAACTAATAACTGTCTGCGCTGTGTTCCAGACATGTAAAAAACCAGGGAGAGTCAATTATTTTTTATTAAGGTACAAATTTCTTGGTCAAGGCATAGTCAAGGTCCAGACTTCAGAGAAAATAATAAAAAAAATCAACAATCATGATAATAAATAAAAATGCAAATATTTCAGGATCTGCTCAAAAGCATCAGGTGGTCCAGATTTAGCCTCGGTCTGCCTGTTGACTACCCCGGTAATAAACCCCTCTGCTTTTACAATGCTGGTTGAGTCACTCCAGAGTAAGGAAGTGGGGGTACATGGCTCCCTTGGGGCGTACAAGTCTCCCTTGGGTGTCCAGCTCAGGTGGACTTGCTGACATGAAGCAGGGGTGCTGAAGGCTCTGAGATTCAGAGTCAGGAAGCGGTGAAGCCAAGTGGCTTTCCTCATTGGAAAAAGTGTGACCCTAAGGGGATTGCCACACTAAAGAGCTCCTCCCAGGGGCTGTTCCAGAGCACCGGACCTATGGCAGTGAAACAGCCTGGAGATGATGGTGCTGGGGAGGGACTGGGCCAGGCCCAGCAGCTCTGCCTGGGGAGTTATCTTGGAGCTGGGGTCACTTTTTCAGCGGTCTGGAGAAGGGGGACCTGCTCCCACCACCTTACTCTGCTCGGTGATGATGTTGTTGCTGGGCACAAACCAGTGACCCCAAACCAGCCCCCAGAGCCATTGTCTGTTTGCAGGAGCAAATCCTGAGCCTGCCCTGTCCAGCCGGTTTGCACAGGGGTGTCAGTGAGAGCAGCGGAGGATCTCTGCTGGTTGGGGTCTGGGTGGTGCAGAAGGTTAAAGGTTTCCAGGGTCGATGCAGGGAGACGGTTCAGGGTCATTTTAACCAGTGCGGGGCAGCGTCTGCTCTCAGGTGCCTGGTGTACATCAGAAGTGACCCCACCGAAGTCAGTGGGGTCAGGGTCAGATTCCTCTGGGACCCTGGGGTTAGTTCCCACTGGAGTAAAAGGGTTCACCCCAGGGTAGCTGGGAGCAGTCTCTGGCTCTCTAGTGCTGGGGGTGGGGAGGGCAGGGGGAGAGGCCAGTAAAACGGCTGAGCAGGCAGGGATGTGGCAGGGGTCAGGGCGGAGCAGGGGGAGATTTGTGCTGATCCCAGGGTTTGAGTGTCAGACGTTCCAGTGAGGCCATTGGGTGGTTTGGGCAGCACCATTTGCCAAGGCCTAGTCTACACTTCAACCTGTTGCTGGTACAGCGATGGGGGGGAGGGCGGTGATGGATTGTAGGGGGGTTGGTGATTTTTGGTGACATTTTCATATTAGCAAAAGGCCTAGTGCAGACACAGTTACACTGGCAAAGGTATCGAATGAAACGCTCTGTGCAGCCCAGACAAGGCCCTGTACCATTTCCCATGACCCCCACTCATCCCGTGTCCCTGCCCTGCCCCTGCGTCTCTCTGCGCACCCCAGAGGCAGGCGGAAGTGGAGCGGCAGCTGGTGGTGTCCGAGTGCGAGCGGCTGAGCCAGTTCCTGGCTAAACAAGAGCGCCTCCTGCCTGCCCGGCTGGCAGAGCTGGACAAGGAGATGAAGAGGAGGAGGGAGGAAAATGCCACCCACCTGGGTGAGGAGATTTCCCGGCTCAGCGCCCTGATCACGGAGCTGGAGGGGAAGTGTCAGCAGCCCGTGCTGGAACTGCTGCAGGTGAGACTGTGTCAGATGCACCCAGTGTCGGGAGGGGACGGCCCCCAAGACCCTGTAAAGCTCAGTGCAGAGCGTGCGGCCGGGATATCTGCAGGGCCACGGGCTGCAAAGAGAGAGGAGATCAGACTGTCGGGGAGGTGGTGGGAGGCTGGTGAAAGGCTGTTCCAGTCCCAGGGCTCAGCACAGGAGGCCCGGCCGTCCCTGGAGGGCAGCGCTGCTCCCCCTAGCACAGCCCTTTAGTGCCGCCACCCCACTGGGGGAGCAGCCCGTGGGGCTGGGGCTGGGGCTGGGAGAGCAGAGTGACCCGGCTGGGCCATGGGCACTGACTCTCTTCTCTGTCTCTCCTTCCCCTCTAGGGTGTCAGAAGTGCCGTGAGCAGGTACGTCCGGGCTCCGTCTACCCCTCACGCCCCGTCGGGCTGGGAAGAGACTCAGAGCCCAGGCTGCAGACCCAGTGCCCCAACTATGGGAGGGTCTCACCCTCTGGATCCAGCCCCCCTCCGTCCCCATTGCCCTGGGGCTGCAGCTGCTGTGTCTGTGTGACCCACCCAGGGGAGGGGATTGCCCTACAGCTCTGGCTGGAGACCCCTCCCTGGGACCAGGCTGGCTTGGGTGATTATTCATGGGGCTGGGGGTCTGTCACCCCAAGGGCCCAGCTGGGACCTGGCCCCAGGTCTGTCATGGCCCAAAGCCTCTCCCGTGTGATGGGGCCCAGGGGCCTGTGGGGAGAGAGCCGAGTGTCCCAGCCCAGGGCCGAGTGGGGCAGAGTCCCCATCCCAGAGCCCCCCACCCCATGGGGAGTGACAGGCCCCTTGGAGGCTGAGAGGAGAAGCTGAGGAGAGGCTGGGCCTGGAGAATGGGCCACTCTCTCAACGCTGGGATCGGCCTCTCCAGGCCCTAGTGGGGACGTGGGACTGGCCGGGTGTGAGGGGAGCCGGGGCTGGCCCTGTCCGGGCTGGGTTTTCTCTCTGGATGGAGAGAGGCCCCCAGTCCCCAGGCCGGCCCTAAATTCCCTGGGCAGTAGAGGTCATGGCCCCGTTAGCCCTGCCTATGGTCCAGCTTCCACCCGCTCCCCGTCTGGCTCTGGGGGGCAGGAACTTAGGGCTGACGAGGGGGAGGAATAAACACACTCGTGTCTCTGCAGGGGCAAGAAGGCGACGTCACCGCATCCAGCGCCCGAGTCCCCTGAGCTGGAAAAGAGAATCCGGGATTTCCCGCGAGAGAACAATCTCCAGGAGGCTGTTACGGGATTCCTGGGTAAGGGGCGCTGCTGGGGGTTTGTCTCTCATTGTATTGGAGCAGGGCAGGGGAAGGGATTTGGCCCAGCAGGTTGGGCCCATATTACTCGTGGATCGGAGCTTAATTCAGAGCACTGTGACTGCCCAGCTCAGAGGGGCCCAGATCCCGGGAGAGCCCTGGGGGTCCCAGCTTCCCTGGCTGCTCAGAGCAGAGCCCAAAGGGGAAGATTTCAGGAGAGCAGATAATTCATAATCATGAATCTGTGTGCCCAGCGCTGCCTCCTGCTCTCTCCCTGGTTATCTGAGCGCAGGGGCTGATGCTCTTGGTTAACGTGAGACGTTATCACAGACTCAGGGCCGGATTCCCGCCTCCCTGACTGACACCAGCTGAGCATCAGGGCCCTCGTGTTTGAGCACCTTGGGCCAGACTTTCAAAGGTATTTAGGTGTCTGGTGGGAACCTCCAAAGCACCTAACTCCTATGGACTTGCCTAACCTGCTTCAGTACATTTGAAAATCCCACTCAGTGTCTACCTGCATCTCTAGGTGCCTAAATATCTAGGAGAAGCTCCCTCCTTTTGCCTTGGTCGCCAGCCTGTGCTGGGATATTGTATCAGCTTGAAAGAGCTGTGGCTCTAGTAGTGGTGAGACAGGGGTTGTGGCTAATTACTCTCTCTCTCTCTCTCTCCTTCCAGAGGGGCTGGCTGCAGAGAGAGGGGAGACTCCTGGGTCGCTGTGCTAGGGCAGGGCACGACAGCTGCTGGGAGCCTGTTCCCCTGTTTGGAGCAGCCCCTGGGCTGAGCGGGTGTGATGGGATCTGCATGGGGGAGAAACCCAGCCGGGAAACATGGGACAGAAAAGCCGAGGGGGAGTCGGAGCCTGTTGAGCCCTGGTCTGTTGTGAGACGGTGCAGAGCCGGGGGCTGTGGGGAGCAGGCCCATGTAGGTACCTAGCTAGAGCTGCTGCTGAACAGTCCGTTCTGTTTGTGTCAGGACGTCGGCTCTGCCCCACAGTCTCTGCAATGAGCCCCGCTCCGGGTGACTCTGCTGTGTGAATTCTCACCTCTCTTTCTCTGCTGGTTGTTCCAGGACTCAGAAGAGCCCAAGGATTTGCAGGTAACTGTGGTCAATTCTGTATCAATGACTCCAGCCCCCTCCCTTGGAAGAGATTCACTCCCTGCAGCTGCTCCTGGCACCACCCCCCAGTGGTGCCTGCAACCTGGGCTCCCTTCTGGGCAGGGCCCCAGGTCCTGGGAGACACGCTGGCCAGGCCCAGGGTCTCCAGCAGGGCCATTTGTGCTGGTACCGCGCTCGCTGCCAGGGCTCCCAGCCCCTGACCCAGCCCGGCCTGTTGTCCCAGCGCTGACCCCTGCCCTGCAGGTGGGGACCCTGCTGCTTTGCCTGGCCGAGCCCCCCTCTCTGCCGCTGCCTCTGTCTCTGCGCTCGCAGGCTCAGCCTGTGCCAGGGCCAATGCGGCGCTGCTGGGGCCGCTCCTTCCCTCGGCACCTGGATTCTCTGTGTCTGGGGCAAATGGCCGGGCGAGGGGGCAGGGATCTGCTCAGAGACACAAGCCCTGTGCTGCACCCAGAGGGCAGAGACCAGGCAGGGCCATGCAGCAAAGTGCCACCACGCTGGGATTAACCCTTTCCTTCCACCCACCCCACGAGCCCCCGACCGGTCAGTGCCACTCGACTGCCCGCGCTCTGATCCCTGGGACCTGCGTCCAGCAGCTCGGGGCAGTCGCTGGGTGAATATGTGGGGCAGTAACCAGGGCTCCTTGCACTCCTGGGTCTCCGTGTGCCATAGGCGCCGACTTCCCCTCTGTCCCGTGGGTGCTCGTTGCCCCCCCCATGGCCCCGCCCCTGCACCACCCTCGCCCCACCCTAATTCTACCCCCTTCCCCAAAGTCCCCGCCCCACCTCTTCTCCGCCTCGTCCCCTGAGCGCGCCGCATCCCTGCTCCTCCCCCTCCCTCCCGGAAAGTCCTAAGCGCTGCCAAACAGCTGTTAGGTGGCGGGAAGCGCTCGGAATGAGGGAAGGAGTGGGGATGCGGAGTGCTCGGGACAGGGGAGGACGCAAGGCGAGGGGAGCTTGGCTGCTGGTGGGTGTGGAGCACATGCTAATTTTTCCCCAAGGGTGCTCCAGTCCTGCAGCACCCATGCAGTCGGTGCCTATGCCGTGTGAAATGGGGAAGGCCCCGCGCTGTCACGCAGCCCTTAGGGGCTGGGCAGTGAGCGTTATTATTGGTATCACGCCCATGAGTGCGCCAGGCGCTGCAGAGACAGAACAAGAAGTTGCTGGCCCCGAAGGGCTCCCGGTCTGAGTGCGGACCAGGCCCCGCAAGGGGAGCCGCAAACGCTGAGGTAGTGCCAGGATCCCAGTGCACCCTAATGCCTGTCCGGCTGGGTCTGACAGTATTGTAGTGACACTGCTGGTGCCGTGCTGGGCCCTGGGTCACCCCAGTTCAGCATCCAGCCATCAGGGGGCTCAGGACCCCCAGGGTGGGGCAGGGGGAGCAGGCTCAGAGACAGCCACAGGTTTCAGGGAAGAGGGAACCACCGGGGAGCTGGGATGAGGAGGCCAGGAGTCAGGTGGGAGGCACCACCCTGTGCTCAGCTGCTCCAGGTTCACACTCAGGGACGCAGGCTCCATTGGGCCCACGCAGACAGACCAGAGAGAGGGAGGCTTTGTCCGCATGGGGAACGGGCAGCAGTTCTGTTAAACGGGGGGGCCAGTTGTGCAGACTCATCAGGGTGGGGCTGGATTGGCTGGTTCTCCCTTACAGGAGCCTGTCATAGGTAGGCTAGGCCCTGACTCCCCCTAAAGGGCCGTCCCCATGACCTCCCTTCCCCTGGTCTACCCAAAGCCGACCTCTACCTAAAGGCAGGCTTGACCATGGCTAACACTCGGTTATGTTCTCCAGCCAGGGGGCACTTCCTGGCCAGCTGCCACAAGGAAACCTACAAGGCCCTTGGCCATATTTTTATTCTTGTCACTGAATTGTGAAAAAATGAAGAGACCAGGAGTTGTGTTCCCCACAGTCCTGTGTAGTTCATGTGGTGGGCAAAATCCCCTCCTAGTCTTCAGCCTGGCGTAGTTCAGAACAGCTTGTACTCTGTAAGTCAGAGTCTCCTCTGGCCGTAGCAGAGGTAGGCAATAGCACCCGGCTTCCACCATTGCCCTCATCCTGCTGTGGCAGATACGCACTGTCTACAGAGCTTCCCTCTCAGCCAGATACACACCAGGTGTGTCCATCACAAGGCCCTGTAATGCTCTGCTAGGTCTGGCTGGGGTCTGTTACACACAGCGCCACCTCGTGGCTGCACAGTACAATACAGGTTAGCGTTCCCCGAGAATTGGTAACTGGCCTCAGGCTGCCACAAGGTCCCTGCAACAGCCGCCCCCAGGACACTCATACCCCTCCCCCCCGAGTGACGTTTGTCTTTCACTCAGATAGCTCCTTATTAGCATCTGTAATTATTGCTGAGCACAGCTTTTATTCCTGCAGCCTTGAGTAAATGAACTCTGGGAGCCCATTTCAGATCCAATTCTGTCCACACGACAGGATGGACTTCGTTTTAGCCTCGGTCTGGTGAATCAGACTAGAATAGGGACTAACTGAAGCAGAGCAAAGGCCATTTACTGAAGTGGCATTACCTCTGTTGCTGGTGTTGTATGGGTCACTGTGAATCAGACAGCTGCTGCCTGGTTTAGTGGCTATGGGAGCTGCTGTTTCTCTAGTGACTTGAGAACTTTGAGCAAATATCCCCCTGACCTATTCTCATCAGTTTCCTGTCCACGGAACTGAGGGCCAAGAATTGTCAGTTAAAGGCAAGGCAGATCTCACTGTACATATTGGTGCCTCAGCAGGGGACACCCCTTTGTGGTCACTGATATGGTCCAGTTTGGGAGTAGATTTTTGTAGACTGGAATCCGATGGCGATTCCATGTGCGTAATCAAACATCAGGGTGAGATGAAGATCGTGCTGAATTACACACTAACACCAATGTATCAATTTCATCTTCTGTGACTGATACAACAGTGCCCTTGGAGGATGTGAATATCCTGTTGTCCAGTTACAAAGGCATCTTAATTATAGGACTTACCGCCAAGCTGGGATGGGCTCATTTGACAGCACTATATCGATACATCGAGATGTACACCCCATAAACGGAGACCCTCTTGCACAGCTGTGCCAAGACAGTAGAAAACCTGTTACAGGTCAAAAAGAGAGTGATTTGGCCATCTCATGGACATCACCAGTTTTTCTAGTCACAAGGTAAGATAAAGTACACTGCTTTTGTAGGGTTGTTAGACAGCTAAATACTGTTACAAAAAACATACACCGCCAATCCTACAGATTGATGATGTTCTGGACCAATTTGGGGGTGCTCAGGAATCCAGTACTCTGGATTTGCCCAGTGGATATTGCCAGGTTCTCTTACGGAAGTTCTGCATAAAGATAACCTTCACTATTGGGCTGCGTCATTATAGTTCAGTTCAGCTTTTTGGGATGACTCAGGGGCCTGCTGCCTCTCAGAGATTAATGACTTAAGCAGATGTTTCTTCTACTTGGATGGTATCATTGTGTACACCATCCAGCTGGATGGAGCATCCACAATGTCTATGAGCAGCATAGGAATGTCGACAGTTAGAACCAATGAGGCCACCATCTTCAGGGGAAGTTGTGAGTGGCAGTTGGGCCCAGAGTTTTGCAGGTATTTATGTGCCTAACTCCCTGACTGAGTAAAGGTCAGAGTAAAGGTTAATCCATACTGGTTAACCACCTGCTCATAGGGAAAAGCAGGAATTTATGCCCCATTTTAGACAAAACCTTAACCTTAACTGGAGTCGCCACCAGGCACCTCCATAATACTTTATGTCGCTTATATGGTTAACAACCCTTGGTCCTTCCTTTATTACCCGCCCGTGTTCATGGCAACAATGACATAAGTGCTGCAGTGTGACCTCACAATGCTGTGATTTGAACACTGGGTCAGTTGGCCCTCAGTGTCAGTTGCTTTTACTTGGACAGAAGGAGAGGCTGGGTATTGTGCTGGCTAAAGTCGATTTCAGATCCAAGATCTAATCTATTACGGAGGGGAAAAAAGTAAGTGGGCTTTCTTACTCCCCATGGCTGTCCTACCTCTGACCAACAGAGACCCACTTTGCTTAAATTCTGTTTGAAAAGGGTCACCAAATTAAATTCGTTTTTTTTGGCCCAGAACCTCAAAGGTATTTAGGCACTTAACTCCCACTGAAATCCATGGGAGTTAGGAGCCTAACTCCCTGACTGAGTAAAGGTCAGAGTAAAGGTTAATCCATACTGGTTAACCACCTGCTCATAGGGAAAAGCAGGAATTTATGCCCCATTTTAGACAAAACCTTAACCTTAACTGGAGTTGCCACCAGGCACCTCCATAATACTTTATGTCGCTTATATGGTTAACAACTCTTGGTCCTTCCTTTATTACCCACCCGTGTTCATGGCAACAATGACATAAGTGCTGCAGTGTGACCTCACAATGCTGTGATTTGAACACTGGGTCAGTTGGCCCTCAGTGTCAGTTGCTTTTACTTGGACAGAAGGAGAGGCTGGGTATTGTGCTGGCTAAAGTCGATTTCAGATCCAAGATCGAATCTATTACGGAGGGGGAAAAAGTAAGTGGGCTTTCTTACTCCCCATGGCTGTCCTACCTCTGACCAACAGAGACCCATTTTGCTTAAATTCTGTTTCAAAAGGGTCACCAAATTAAATTCGTTTTTTTGGCCCAGAACCTCAAAGGTATTTAGGCACTTAACTCTCACTGAAATCCATGGGAGTTAGGAGCCTAAATACCTTTGAGAATCTCTCATTTTATGTCTCTCTCGCTCTGGCATGAAAAGTGCCATCCTAACAGAATCCAGGAGGGAATCCAGCTGTCTGATCAGGGGCTACTTGTGCCCTACCTCTCTCTTACACTCAATTCTTTAGTTCAGCTGTAAAAATTGTGGCAGATAGGGAATAACTCCAGAGTTGATAAGGCTGCATGGTAAGGTTATATTTCATTAACCCAGCAGGGACTTCCGGAGATCACTGAGATCCCTAGAAAGACTTGCCCCCTCTGGGAGTCTCTTCCGCTGATCCCTCTCTGGGACCCTGTTCTAGGATCTCACACAGGGCCCTTGTCCCTGAAGTGGAGAATGAAAGGAAGTGGGTTCTGTTCCAGGCCTCCATTCCTCTGTAGACGAGCTCCATACGCACAGACCCCAGAGGACACAATCAGGGGAGTCGCCCACTAACTTCAGTGGGCTTGGATCAGGCCCAGATATAGGCCCAATAAAAAGATGGCTCCTGCTGTCCCTGCAGCAGAGTGTGGAAAGGAGAGGCTCTTTGCTGTGGCATTATTTCCTCCAGGTGCAGAATGGACAGTAGGGGATTTCCACTTCAGTTCCTGGAGATTTAGGGAAGCTGATCCCCATTCTGTGGCCTGACCCTCACAGCTCGCATGAGAGGCAGCAATTGGGCTCGAGACATGGCCCTTAAAATCTGCCTTCAAGTTGATTCTCCATAATTCTCCATCTTGGATGAAGAATAACATTTCCTTTCCCCACTATGGCAGATCATTTTGGTTTTGCGCTGCCCATTTCAATGTTTAAAATTTTCCAGGATTAGGAAGGAATGAGGAGATACATATACATGCTCTTTAATGCTTTTGGGGGTGTGTCAAGGCTGCTTCCCCACTTTGAACTTTAGGGTACAAATGTGGGGGCCTGCATGAAGACTTCTAAGCTTAACTACCAGCTTAGATCTGGTCCGCTGCCACCATTCCCAAATGGATTCCCTTCCCTGGGAAGCCTTGAGAAACTCTTCACCAATTCCCTGGTGAATACAGATCCAAACCCCTTGGATCTTAAGGCAGGGAGAAATGAACCATCCCCCCTCCTTCCTTTCACCAACTCCTGGTGAATACAGTTCCAACCCCCCTAGGATCTTAAAACAAGGAAAAATCAATCCGGTTCTTAAAAAGAAGGCTTTTAATTAAAGAAAAAGGTAAAAATCATCTCTGTAAAATCAGTATGGAAAATAACTTTACAGGGTAATCAAACTTAAAGAGCTCAGAGGACCTCCCTCTAGCCTCAGGTTCAAAGTATAGCAAACAAAGATAAACACTCTAGTAAAAGGTACATTTACAAGTTGAGAAAACAAAGGAAAACTAACACGCCTTGCCTGGCTATTTACTTACAAGTTTGAAATAGGAGAGACTTGTTTAGAAAGATGTGGAGAACCTGGATTGATGTCTGGTCCCTCTCAGTCCCAAGAGCGAACAACTTCCCAAACAAAGAGCACAAACAAAAGCCTCTCACCCCCCAAGATTTGAAAGTATCTTGTCCCCTTATTGGTCCTTTGGGTCAGATGCCAGCCAGGTTACCTGAGCTTCTTAACCCTTTACAGGGAAAAGGATTTTGGAGTCTCTGGCCAGGAGGGATTTTATAGTACTGTACACAGGACAGCTGTTACCCTTCCCTTTATACTTATGACAGGGTGCAATTCTCCCCCTGGCTGAGGGTCAGCAAAAAATCATGTACCTCTTACATCCCACTAAAATCCAGAGCCTTGGAGAGTGCAATGAAATTTTGCAATGAATGTGAAGAGCTGTAATTTTTCCTGCTGTCTCCAGTGGAGCACAAGCAGCGGCGGCTCCAGGCACCAGTGCTCCAAGCGCGTACCTGGAGCGGCAAGCCGCGGGGGGTGCCCTGCCAGTCGCTGCGAGGGTGGCAGTCAGGCTGCCTTTGGTGGCGCGCCTGTGGGAGGTCCGCCGGTCCCGTGGATTTGGCGGTAATTCGGCGGCGGGTACGCTGAATCTGCGGGACCGGCGGACCTCCCGCAGGCGCACCGCCGAAGGCAACCTGCTTGCCGTGCTTAGGGTGGCAAAAAAGCTAGAGCCTCCCCTGAGCGCAAGCATGTAGATTAAAATTTAAATCTTTGACAGAGGATTTAAGTAATATTGGAGCACAATGTGATATTTTGAATACAGCTAAACTTTGTGTTGCCCACTAGACTAAGAAGTATATTGTGATATTGATTGATGACCATCAAGCCTGTAATCTTAGCTTTGTGAACTTCTTTCTCCATCTTTGTTCATAGCTCAAGTATTGGAGGAAACCAATGATTGTGAAATTAGTTAAGAGTCCCAACTTCTAAAGCAAGTAAACTTCGGGCTTAAAATGTGTTGGGTTTTATGGGCCAGATCTTCAGCTGCTATAAATGGACAGCTCCATTGACTTGAATGAAGTATTCTGATTTCCAGCAGCTGCGGATCTGACTCAACAAATGTATTATTCAAATGAAATGCGTATGCGATGGACAGTGTTCAATGTGGGTTTTTTTAGAAGCACCATAACTGAATTTTGGGTTGGCAAATATTGTGATACATATATATTTGTTTGGATTTTTAGGTGCTTTATAATTCCACTCTTGGTGCCGTCATTGTGTCAGATTAGTTTTGTCGCTTCTTTTCTCTTTACAAACATTAACTAAGTAACCTTCCTCATCCCTGGGAGGTACAGAAGGGTCAGTATCATCTCTTTTTGGTACATGGGGAAACTGAGGCACGGGGCGGGGACGTGAGTTGCCCAGCATCACACAGTGAGTGAGTGGCAAAGCCAGGATGAGAAATCTATTTCTGGTTTCCAGTCCCATACTCAAACCATTAGACCACACTGCTTATCCTTTGCATAGTTTTGAGTATATTTATTGACTTTATTAAAACAACAAAGTTCCAAAAGGAACCCCCAAACCTTTGCTAATATACAATTTGAGTCGAGGATTTATTTCTGTATTTGAAAGAACTAGATTCATTACAGCTGAGCATTTACATGCTAAAAAGGAAGGCAATTCTCAACTGAGGTTCTGGCACCAACCTTTCATCTGGCCCCAGCTACTTCTCATTTTGTAGAATCGCAGAACTGTGGGGCTGGACGGCTCCTCAAGAAATCATCAAGTCCAGCCCCCTATGCTGAGGCAGGACCAAGCAGGGTGCGATTCCCTGCTTGAGGAGACATCCCTGCGCTAGCTGTCATCAAGCTAGCGTGTTAAATAGCAGCGTGGCTCCGACAGTTCAGGCAGTGGCTTGGGCTAGCCGCCGGAGTACGTACTCATAGGGTCCGGGTGGGGTTGTACTCGGGGTGGCTAAGCCCCTCTCACCGCTGTCCATGCTATCCTTGCTACAGTGCTATTTTAGCAAGCCAGTGCGAATATGTGTATGGGAGCTGGGTATCACACCCCCAGCTGCAAGTGTAGAGATACACTTGGTGGGGGGATTGGCAGGGGGTGCAGGGTCCCAGGCCCAGATTCTCAGAGGTATTTAAGCTCCTAACTGCCATTGATTTCCATGGAAGTTAGGAAACTCCATACCTTTGAGGATCTGGGCCCCAGTTCTCGGGCTCTGCTGTCTGTGGCTCACATTTTTAGCTGGAGGACGACGCACACATTCTCACTAGCTTCAGGCTGGAAATTGTCCCGCAGACAATAAGATCGACTGAAACAAAACTGGCCCCCCTTCCTGACTTGTTGCAGAATGGACGTGCACAGCTTGCCAAGGGAGGAGAAGGAGGAGGACGCAGCTGCTGAGGGCACATCCACCTTGGGAAGAGAGGAACATTCCAGTGGGAGTCAGCGTGAGCCGGAGCTGGCTCGAGAAGATACTCAAGATGGCCCAGCCAAGGTGGTTCCTAAGCAGAGTGGGCCCATCCTAAGGTGTCTAAAGCGAATCTGCCAAAAAGTGAAGAGAGGCAAGACGCGATATCCCCGAACTGTCACTACAGGTAAAAGGAAAGGCTAAGGATGCGCTAAGGGGTGGGAATGAAGGGAGGCAAACTCAGTCTCAACCCCCATGTGTTCAAAGATTTGCAGTGATCCCAAAGGCTCTTGGGTTTGTGTTCCACTTAGGGAAAACTGAAGACAAGGCACAGAGAGTGGGTGGGGGGGGGGGGAAACATGGAAAAAGTGGAGGAGGGGAGAACAAATAGATGTGGCCGCATGGCTTTGCTAGTGGGTGGACGGCGCTCTTCCATGGCTGAGTCTGCATGCAGCTCGAGGGCAGCCCTCTTTTCTGCACGGGGGGCAGAGATCACTGCTGGAGCTTGGCAAATAAATAATGAGCTAGCTGTAATCAGTCCCAGTACTAATCATCCCGGAATCTCCCAGAGATTGGAATGACAGGAGACAGTGTTCCTGAATCAGGACCAGTTTGGTAAATGCTGGATCTCCGTGAGGTCCTTCCATCCCCAGTGTGAACACAATACTTACAAGCCCTGATACAAACACTAGACCCGGGTGACGGTCAGACCCCTGTATTTCTAAGGCTCTCCAGCACTGGTGGAGGTGATGATGCCCCCAGAGCCTGTATTTCTCTGGGAACCTCTGGCTGCTGGAAGAGGAAGGGCAGTTTCTATTTCTCTCCACCACACACTGCTCTCCCTTCTCTTTCTTACCCTTGTAGTGAAGTCATTGCTTGGAGCAGGCAGAACAATACAACACTAGGGATGACTGACTAGCCCAATACCTGGGTTGGAATGGGAGTCCTATTTCTGGATCCTAGAGCCTGGTTCTCATTACACTAAGGCCTCTTTCCACTGCTCTGGCAGGTACATCTCTCTCAGGAACCATAAGGAGGAATGGGGAGGGAGTAAAATGGGGCCTAGGTGTGGCCACGCCTCTGCACCCAGAAGTGTGCAAAGGAGACACCCCCACACACACTCTGGGCCCAGCTGGTGCCTCTCCACAATAGGGCCCTGCTCTTGGAGAGTCCGTAGGCATTACTGTAATAAAAATCTTAAATAACAACTAGAGACTTACATTGTTTCTAAATGAAAGCTTAGATGCTGCAGAACAAAAAGGCATTAGAAAAAAGAAGCCAATATGCCAGGCCACCGCGGTCCATCCCACGCTGAGCCCTGGTTTAGTCCAGTCTAGTTTTAAATGTCTTTAGCCAACGTTTCTCAAACAGTGGGTCTTGACCCCAGATGATTACACAGAGCAATCAAGGGAGTCAGGAGGCATTGAAAATTGTATTATAACCTAAAGCAAAAATAATCTTGCTCCCCCACTCCCTGCACACCTTTACCCTTCAAGGTCAAATATTCTTGGCCAACCTCTCACAACACACGTGCAGGTGAATTCTGTAGGGCTAACGTTGTTAGCAATGACACATTTCTAACTCTTATAGTGAGTGTAAAGGCGAAATTCTTTGACTTTGAATAGGGCTAGACATCTATATCCTGCTTGAGCAGGGGAGAAGTGAAGGAAACTGTGATGCTGGTGAAATAAGCCACTGACTCTCAAAGCAAGAGAGATTGGGGTGATCAAACTCAGACTCAAATTGGGGATTCCTTAAAAAACAAAAACAAAATAAGAGAGACCCAGAATGAGACTCCTTTGCACTTCTATGGAGTTTTTCAGTGGAGGATCTCCAAATGGCTTTTAAAGGTGGGCCGGTATTATTACCACCATCAGGAATCAGGACCAGTTTGGTAAATGCT
This sequence comes from Chrysemys picta bellii, assembly GCF_011386835.1. Lineage (NCBI taxonomy): Eukaryota > Metazoa > Chordata > Testudines > Emydidae > Chrysemys > Chrysemys picta. Next base: position 5,961,887 of record NC_088794.1, read on the forward strand.
GGATCTCCGTGAGGTCCTTCCATCCCCAGTGTGAACACAATACTTACAAGCCCTGATACAAACACTAGACCCGGGTGACGGTCAGACCCCTGTATTTCTAAGGCTCTCCAGCACTGGTGGAGGTGATGATGCCCCCAGAGCCTGTATTTCTCTGGGAACCTCTGGCTGCTGGAAGAGGAAGGGCAGTTTCTATTTCTCTCCACCACACACTGCTCTCCCTTCTCTTTCTTACCCTTGTAGTGAAGTCATTGCTTGGAGCAGGCAGAACAATACAACACTAGGGATGACTGACTAGCCCAATACCTGGGTTGGAATGGGAGTCCTATTTCTGGATCCTAGAGCCTGGTTCTCATTACACTAAGGCCTCTTTCCACTGCTCTGGCAGGTACATCTCTCTCAGGAACCATAAGGAGGAATGGGGAGGGAGTAAAATGGGGCCTAGGTGTGGCCACGCCTCTGCACCCAGAAGTGTGCAAAGGAGACACCCCCACACACACTCTGGGCCCAGCTGGTGCCTCTCCACAATAGGGCCCTGCTCTTGGAGAGTCCGTAGGCATTACTGTAATAAAAATCTTAAATAACAACTAGAGACTTACATTGTTTCTAAATGAAAGCTTAGATGCTGCAGAACAAAAAGGCATTAGAAAAAAGAAGCCAATATGCCAGGCCACCGCGGTCCATCCCACGCTGAGCCCTGGTTTAGTCCAGTCTAGTTTTAAATGTCTTTAGCCAACGTTTCTCAAACAGTGGGTCTTGACCCCAGATGATTACACAGAGCAATCAAGGGAGTCAGGAGGCATTGAAAATTGTATTATAACCTAAAGCAAAAATAATCTTGCTCCCCCACTCCCTGCACACCTTTACCCTTCAAGGTCAAATATTCTTGGCCAACCTCTCACAACACACGTGCAGGTGAATTCTGTAGGGCTAACGTTGTTAGCAATGACACATTTCTAACTCTTATAGTGAGTGTAAAGGCGAAATTCTTTGACTTTGAATAGGGCTAGACATCTATATCCTGCTTGAGCAGGGGAGAAGTGAAGGAAACTGTGATGCTGGTGAAATAAGCCACTGACTCTCAAAGCAAGAGAGATTGGGGTGATCAAACTCAGACTCAAATTGGGGATTCCTTAAAAAACAAAAACAAAATAAGAGAGACCCAGAATGAGACTCCTTTGCACTTCTATGGAGTTTTTCAGTGGAGGATCTCCAAATGGCTTTTAAAGGTGGGCCGGTATTATTACCACCATCAGGAATCAGGACCAGTTTGGTAAATGCTGGATCTCCGTGAGGTCCTTCCATCCCCAGTGTGAACACAATACTTACAAGCCCTGATACAAACACTAGACCCGGGTGACGGTCAGACCCCTGTATTTCTAAGGCTCTCCAGCACTGGTGGAGGTGATGATGCCCCCAGAGCCTGTATTTCTCTGGGAACCTCTGGCTGCTGGAAGAGGAAGGGCAGTTTCTATTTCTCTCCACCACACACTGCTCTCCCTTCTCTTTCTTACCCTTGTAGTGAAGTCATTGCTTGGAGCAGGCAGAACAATACAACACTAGGGATGACTGACTAGCCCAATACCTGGGTTGGAATGGGAGTCCTATTTCTGGATCCTAGAGCCTGGTTCTCATTACACTAAGGCCTCTTTCCACTGCTCTGGCAGGTACATCTCTCTCAGGAACCATAAGGAGGAATGGGGAGGGAGTAAAATGGGGCCTAGGTGTGGCCACGCCTCTGCACCCAGAAGTGTGCAAAGGAGACACCCCCACACACACTCTGGGCCCAGCTGGTGCCTCTCCACAATAGGGCCCTGCTCTTGGAGAGTCCGTAGGCATTACTGTAATAAAAATCTTAAATAACAACTAGAGACTTACATTGTTTCTAAATGAAAGCTTAGATGCTGCAGAACAAAAAGGCATTAGAAAAAAGAAGCCAATATGCCAGGCCACCGCGGTCCATCCCACGCTGAGCCCTGGTTTAGTCCAGTCTAGTTTTAAATGTCTTTAGCCAACGTTTCTCAAACAGTGGGTCTTGACCCCAGATGATTACACAGAGCAATCAAGGGAGTCAGGAGGCATTGAAAATTGTATTATAACCTAAAGCAAAAATAATCTTGCTCCCCCACTCCCTGCACACCTTTACCCTTCAAGGTCAAATATTCTTGGCCAACCTCTCACAACACACGTGCAGGTGAATTCTGTAGGGCTAACGTTGTTAGCAATGACACATTTCTAACTCTTATAGTGAGTGTAAAGGCGAAATTCTTTGACTTTGAATAAGTGGCCAACCTGAAAACCACAGACTTAAGCAATGGGGCTTCCACCACTTCCCTTGGGAGGATGTTATCCTGGCTGTTCCACCCATCACGAGCTCCTAGCTGCTTTCCCATGCTGCTGACGGCGGCAAAGCAGGATATGTGAACTGAATCCTAATTGCAAGAGCATCAGCCAGTCCTTTTCAGCCATATTTGGCTGGCTAATGTTCATGCTGTCGGACAAATCTATTATTTGGTTGGCCCTATACAGTACAACGAGTCCTGGTATTTCTTTGGGTCTGTGCTCATTCATGTCCAATCGGAGAGCACAAGATATTTATTGCGTAATGAATCAATAACATTTATCCAAGAAATAAAGGGGGTAGAGGATGTGACTGGAGTCAGGAGAACTATCTTCTATTCCCAGCATTGCCAGTGACCTGCTGTTTGACTGAGCCAGTCACTTCACCTCCCTGTGCCATGGTTTCTCCGGCCATAAAAATGGTGGTAATAATACCGGCCCACCTTTAAAAGCCATTTGGAGATCCTCCACTGAAAAACTCCATAGAAGTGCAAAGGAGTCTCATTCTGGGTCTCTCTTATTTTGTTTTTGTTTTTTAAGGAATCCCCAATTTGAGTCTGAGTTTGATCACCCCAATCTCTCTTGCTTTGAGAGTCAGTGGCTTATTTCACCAGCATCACAGTTTCCTTCACTTCTCCCCTGCTCAAGCAGGATATAGATGTCTAGCCCTATTCAAAACAAACGGTAGGAATCAAACCAATCAAGCCAACAAACAAAAGATAACCCTACCCAGAGCAGAGATATCTTACCCCAAAAAGGGAGATGTGCCAGTGACGCCAAGCTCTCCACTAGGAACTTCGCTATTGCTCATTGATTTTAGCTGGAAGGAGCCCAGATACCACGGTGATGGGCAGCAGTATACAACCCCAAGACAGACAGACCGTGTCCTTTCTTTGGTTTAAATGAACTGTCTTTTGGGCACCAATCAGTCCATGAATGACACCTGAGGGCGCGTTCGTTGTTGTACTTAAAGTACTGCACAGGATCTTTTTAGGGGGAATAAGGCAAAACACCACATTTATTAGTAGTACATGTATTCATTAACACTGTATTATATGCATATAATATATTACACTTACACTCACACACACACACAAACACACTCCGTCTTGTTGTTACCAATTAGTTGCTCCCCTTAACTTCACTGGCCAGGTGAGTTAGATGGGGGAGGGGGTGGAGCCGGGCTTCTGCCGATCCGGATCGATGCTCCCATGTTGACAAGACGAGACCCAGGGTCCTCTGCAAGACACCTCACTTTTATAGCAGCTTTCCTCTTATGCAAATCTATACCAGCTTCAAACTCTGTGTCTGTGTCCATTGGTCCTTTGTGCTGCTTTCTTTTGAGTGTTGTCCCAACGCTGCAAAGAGGGTGTTTCCAAAAGAAGGTGCTTGCTTCTAACCCCTGAGGCGCCGTAGGTATGTCTGCTTGTTTTTAATGAGCCCACTTGACACATTTTATTGTCCTTGGGTCTGGCTCCCAGCCCCTCTCCAACAGTTGAGGCTGTCTGGAGGTGCTGCCTTCCATGCCTTGCTCATCCACACCTCATTCATTCAACAGGGCAATTGATTAAGAGTGGGGGGGGGGGAGAGCTCTTGTTCTACTGCTAGCAAAAAGAAATTTTTCTTCTATCTTATTCTATCCTTAGGGGCTATAATATTATACCAAGGGCAATGCAAAGTTTCTAAATGAGGCTTTGATACAAAGTCCCATGAAAACAGAAGTCACACGTGGGTAGACCCACCACAAGGTTATATGAAGAGGCACAATGTAAAGTCATATGAAAATTATTAGAGATTTATCTACATCGTTCCCCTTTAACCAGTAATGGCAGTAATTTCTTTCTTTCTGTCATTCCTTCTTTCTTATTAGTCCCAGATATCTCGTGCATGGAGACTATTTGGGAGGCGGATGAAAGTGGACGTGAGCAGCATGGCTGTGCTATGGAGGGAGCCATGCTCCTGCTGGAATCATGGAGAAACACTGTTGACTACTTCAATAGTAACAAAGAGGTATAAACCTTCTCCATCTAATCTGTAAACTAGTGTCCCCTCACGCTGTCCGTCCCACCTGACCCAGCCTGGGACATCCCAGAAGGTTTATCACATAGGGTCTGACTTCTCTTCAAACCCTTTGCCTACAGCACTCAACCTTTCTTCTTTCACTTACTCCAGACAATCCAGCCTCTGGATGCTTTTCTCCTATTATACATATTAGGTGCCTTCTCCAGATACATCCCACAAACTCTTTGGTGATCTCATGCCCCGTTTGTCGGTGGTATCCTTGATTTGCAGGGATTTCCCACCACTCTGTGCTAGTTTCAGTAGATTCTTGCCTGGCTACTCCCCTGCCTCACACTATCCGTTGGACTCAAGGACGAGACATTTCCACCCAAGGTCTCCCCTGGCGACTGCTCCTCTCTCAGGGCTGGTCTACACTGGGGGGGGATCGATCTAAGATACGCAACTTCAGCTACGAGAATAGAGTAGCTGAAGTCGACATATCTTAGATCGATTTACCTCGGGTCCTCACAGCGCGGGATCGACGGCCGCGGCTCCCCCGTCAACTCCGCTTCCGCCTCTCGCTCTGGTGGAGTTCCGGAGTCGACAGAGAGCGCGTTCGGGGATCGATTTATCGCGTCTAGACAAGACACGATAAATCGATCCTCGATAGATCGATTACTACCCGCCGATCCGGCAGGTAGTGAAGACGTACCCTTAGACCTTCACTGACAAAACAAATGGGTCCAGCTTTGTCGCTTATACACATGGTGTCAAGGCTGAATCCCTACTCTGGCACTTTGAGTGCAGAAGGTGGAGGCTGGCAAGGATTTAAAAAATCAATACTTGCCACTCCAGGCTTGTATTACACTCCCAAGGTTACAGCTTTTCTCTGACCTTGTCTTGGTAAACGCTGCCACCACCCAAATGCAAAAAAACCCCTTGGACCCAGGAAGGAGCACTTGGGAATTCTTCCCTGTGGGGTATCCTCAAGCCCCTTCAAATCCCGCCCCCCCGTCCCCAGGGAAGAGCTGAGAAAGAAAACAAAGGAAATCTGCTGTTGCCACCAGCTAATTAAACAACATGCACAAACCTCTTAGGACACCAAAAATCCAATTCTGTTCTTCAAAAAGGTAAATTTTGTTAAAAACAAAAAGGAAGAAAGTACATCTGGAACTTAGGCTTTTTGCTAGATCTTAAAAGAAAACAATTACAAAAATTAAGCATCAAGATAGCTCTCTTGAGGTTCAGCTTCAAGGTTACAAGCAAAACAAAAGTATCTGGGGTTAGCACAGAGGAGATCCACAAGCCAAAATAAAGAAATAAACCTGATCGCGTCTAGTTAAACATTCTCTGTCCAATGATTTTTCTCGGTATGGAAGATGAATTTTCATACCTGGTTCCAGCCTTACACAGAATTGCTGCTCCGAGTCCCGTCTCCAGAGAACAGACACAGACAAAGAGAAGTTTTTTCCCCATTTTAAAAAGTTTTAGCCCTCCCATTGGATCTTTTGGTCAGGTGCCCACTCCTGTTCCTTTAGCTGGGGAACTTTGTTAACCCTTTACAGGTAAAGCAAGCAGAGAACAGCCACCAAGAGGGACTTTATAGCTAACTGGCTGGCTGGGTATTCATAAAAGGGAGCCCCCCCCCTTCATTTATTACACATGGTCACGCTACATCTGGCTACTTGTCCTACAGAAAACAGGCCCTGTGTGGAGTCCTCCACATGGAGTCCCATTGCTGTTCTGCTTGTTCTCCTTGATCCAACCCTTCTCTGAACAAGTAGCTCACACAGTCAGGTCCTACACAATCCAACATTCTGCTGGAAGCCATCAGAACCCTTCTTAGACTGTCAATTCTTGGGAGCTGGGCCTGTGTCTTCCTTTGTTTGCAGACAGAGCCCAGTATATTGTAGGTGCTGCCCGGATACATCATCATCCTCAACTCACCACGATTTCTGATCCTGACTATTCATTGCTCTGCAACATTGTTAATTTATCTACCAGGTGTTCCGTGTGAAGGGGTTTTGAATGAAGGTAGAATATTCTACCCGATGATGTTCTCTATCTAAATCCCTTTCACCCTGATATATATTTTTTCTCATTTTGGTTTAGGATTTCATTATGAAAAAAAGTTTCTTAAGACTCTTGTTTGTTCTCAGCAAGAGCATCGACTGGCATAACATGCCTGACTTTTTTATTCACAACTTTGCATCAGACACTGCAGGAGCCATAGTGGTGAGTAAATAATATACACAGGGTCCGTGTTGTTGGTTGGAAAAGGTTGATGAACTGTGGAGAATACTTAGCTGCTAAACCCACGCTAGGGTCCATGGAATCTGGAGAGTTGTAAAGAACTTTGTTGTATACACTGAAGCAATTATTTCAGTGTGTAAAATTGAGGTCAGTGCTGATTGACTGGAAATATTAGTGTGAATGGACAGAGAGAGGATGCTAGTTGGTGGGAAGTAGGAGATGAGTGAACAGAGATGGATGAGGAAATGAGGGAGTGAATTTGTGGCTGGGTAGAAACAGATGAGATCCCTTTGGACAACACCACTGGCTGAGCAACTTCATGATCTGGGAGCTCTTCCATCAGAAAGGAAGATCCTGGGTTTTGGCTGGGCTCCTTGTTACTTTTGGAATATCTGATGTTCTTTTAGCTGGGGATTTATTGGAGACTCCGGAGAAGCCTGTGGCTAATTTAGCCTTTTTTGAGGCCTCCAGAGTTAGCTGTGATGCCAGGGCTTTGTATAACCTCCTCAACGAATGTGTGAGGGAGTAGGACTGATGCTGGGAGCACTTGTGTCTCATTTACTATGTTTGCCCCTTTGTGACTTACAGGAGATGATTAAGAAAGAACCCCGGGACTCTCTCTCCAGCACCATACGGATCCAGGCCATGGCCATCATTATCGAGCTGAGGTAACGTGACTTCTCATTTAACTGCCCAGCCTTCACACCTGGCTTCTCACTCCATGCTCGGTGGGACCAGAGTTGCCAATAGCAGTCCCTCACTTCCTGCCTTTTTCTCTTTAGATGCTGAGGACTCTTTGGGGAGGAGCTGGGGGACTATTGCATGGCTGACTGATGATTTTCTACCCAGTAACTTTCTAATCCTCTTTACTCCACATGTGATTCAAAGCCAAGAGTCTCTGCAGACATTTTGAGATGATTTTCTTTCTGGAGGTGTCAGCTGAGTCATTTCCTTCACTC
>NC_088794.1:5969936-5984633 GCF_011386835.1 Chrysemys picta bellii
AGGCGCCAGATCTGCCCCAGTGCTCAGCATGGAGCAGTTACCATTGAGATCAATGATTCTGGGCTCTGAATTTAAGGCCCTGACTGGCAGCTGAGCACTTCGGAAAATTGGACGACTTGCTGAAGTGCTGAACTAGTAACTGGTGGGTGGATGCAGAACTGTTTGGAAAATCTGACCGTTAGTGTCTTTTGATGCAACACAAACACATTTGGTGATTCACGGAACTCAAGATAACGACACAGAGAAGTGACTCCTCCATCTTACTCCCATTTATTTATTCAAAATTAAAGTCTCCACCTTTACATTCACTGAGGAAAAAAAACCTTCCCATCATCCTCCTAAAAGCCTCTTTCACCTCCTTGTTCCTCAGGCTGTAGATCAGGGGGTTCAGCATGGGGATCAACAGGGTATAAAACACAGAGATGATTTTGTCCTGGTCCATGGAGTACTTTGAACTGGGCCGTAAATACATAAAAATGACCGTTCCGTAGAAGATGGTGACGGTCGTCAGGTGGGAGGTGCAGGTGGAGAAGGCTTTGCGCCTGCCCTCCGCGGAGCTGATCCTTAGAATAGCAACCACAATGTACACATAGGAGATGACAATGGTCAGGAGAGTAGATGTTATAATTACAATAGAAAAGGTGAAGTGAACAATGTCTGTGATGTGGGTGTCAGAGCAGGACAGTTTCAGGATGGGGGGCACATCACAGAAGAAATGATTGATGATGTTTGATCCACAGAAGGACAAACGGAATATAAATAGAGTCTGAACCGTTGCATTTACCCAGCTGGCTAGGTATGACCCCAGCACCAGCAGCACGCAGAACCGCTTGGACATGATGACGGTGTACAGCAATGGGCTGCAGATGGCTGTGAAGCGATCATACGCCATGACCCCCAACAGGCAGCACTCACAGGACACAGCAATGCAGAAGAAGTAGAACTGCAGAGCGCACCCAGTGAATGTAATTGCTTTGCTGTCCACTGCAAAGGCCATCAGTGTCTGGGGAGCGATGACAGTGGAGTATTCGACATCTAAGAGGGCCAGGTTACTGAGGAAAAAGTACATGGGGGGTGTGAAGCCGGGACTCAATCCTGACTAAAGTGACCATCCCGAGATTCCCCACCAGGATGAGCAGGTAGATCAACAGAAACACCACAAAGAGCATGACTCTCAGGGGCTGGTTGTCCGTGAATCCCAACAAGATGAACAGTGGTGTGATTCCCCTTCAACATTTATCCCAGATGTGCTGTTCCCCACAAGGGAGAAAGCGAGCATTACATGGAAAGAAGAGACAAATAAAGGCTGAGTATCAATTCCTTGGGGTCATTCTGATCATATACCATGTGGTTCTCTGGTGAGATCTAACAGAGGTTTAAGACTCTATTATGCGTTTTGAACTAACAGCCATGGGTCTCTTAGCACAGGCGGTAGGAAAAAGAAAGAACTTTCTCCCAGCAGAGAGCTGGCCGGCCACGAAATGTCTGTACCAACTGTGGGCAGATTTGTGGTTCCACGATTGGATTCCTGAGTCATCTCAGGGCCCATATGTAAATCCGTGATAGAGATCAGCCTCGAATCGAGGGATCACCAATGAATGATCGGGCGGTAGAGGCTTATATTCTACTAGATAGCAAAAAGAATGAGGAGTACTTGTGGCACCTTAGAGACTAACACATTTATTTGAGCTAAGGTGCCACAAGTACTCCTTGTCCTTTTTGCTGATGCAGACTAACATGGCTACCCCTCTGAAACCATTCTACTAGATCAGGGGTCGGCAACCTTTCAGAAGTGGTGTGCTGAGTCTTCATTTATTCACTCTAATTTAAGGGTCCGCGTGCCAGTAATACATGTTAACGTTTTTAGAAGGTCTCTTTCTATAAATCTATAATATATAACTAAACTATTGTTGTATGTAAAATAAATGTGGTTTTTAAAATGTTTAAGAAGCTTCATTTAAAATTAAATTAAAATGCAGAGCCCCCCGGACTGGTGGCCAGGACCTGGGCAGTGTGAGTGCCACTGAAAATCAGCTCGCGTGCCGCCTTCGGCACACGGGCCATAGGTTGCCTACCCCTGTACTAGAGAGAAGTCCCATATTCAGTGCTGACTGCCAAGAGCTCACCGAGTGCTGTTTCATTACAATATAATGTATTATGACTAGATTCACATACAGTTACCCAGGTTGATTAATTCCACCCCTGGCCAGTGGTACTCTGTGCACAGCAAGCTATTAAGGTGAGGATATAGGACATAGGTGCTTGTCCACTTCCTTTTATGGGGCCAGGCTAGTAGTTTCATACAATAAGGTACGTGGCAGGCAGGCAGAATTGTAGGAAAGGGATCCGTAGTCACCATACTGAGTTGCCAGAGTGACTCGATGAGCTTCTAGAGTATGTGTACCAGTAGCCTGGCCCCTTGTTTGTACTTCAGAGCGTCTGATGTCACACACAATTAACTCCCTCCTAAAATTTTACCCTATTTCTCCTGTTCCACTCCTTATACCGGGGGCCGGACCTATCAGGCTATAGAATCATTCTCAAACTCTTTTTCGCCAATTGTCCGTTTAAGTATTTGTACGCAGTGGAACAGCTTCATTCGGAGAGACTGGAGGAGCCCTGATCAGAATACCCCATAGCCCAGTGGTTGGAGCACTCTCTAAAGAGATGAGAGACCAACGTTTAAATGTTTTCTCCCCACAAAACTGGGGGGGGAGGGATTGAACTTGGGTCTCCCACACCCTGGATGACTGCTCTTACCACCAGAATAAAAGTTAGAAGGTTGGTGATGCCAGCATGAGCACCAACACTTCCTTCCCTTGCATTTCTCAAAAGAAGCAACTTAGGTGCCGGTCTACAGGACTGTCCTCCTGGCCATTGATCACAAGCAGTCGGGACTCAGGTGCTGAACTCCTGAGGGACAGCGCTTAGGGCATTCTCCCATTGGCGAGCCCCCCACTCAGCATGCTGGCTTTTGTGGACCCCATTCCTAGTCAGCTTTCTCTCCTCCCCCTCCCCCCATGGCATAGGGGACCCAGGGTCCTAGCTCAGGTTTTGTGAATCCTGGAAATTTTCTAGGGACCTAAAAGTTAGGCAGTATAACACTGAGCATTCCAACGCCTAAGTCCCTTGGTGAATCTGGCCTTACACATTTTCTTTATTGGTTTAAATTAGAGCTCATTAGAAAAGGAAATTTCCATTCCATGGTTAAATCCAAATTTTGAAATTCCAAATACGAATGAAATGTTAACATTTCAAACTTTGCCCGGGAATGGAAATTCCGAACAAGAATTTCAGTTCAGAAACATTGAAAAGATATTTTTTCAGTAATTTTAAAACAATAATGTAATGTAATATATTTAATATAATATAGACAATTAAATTAAAGTTTTAATATAATATAAAAGTAAATATGAAATAAAACAATACGATAGACTCAAAATGAAACATTTTTACCTTATCAGAGCAAAACATTTTGACATTATCAAAACAAAATGAGAAAGTAAGACATATTCTGGTTAGACATCTTCCCATCCAAAATTTAATCAAAATCAACGCATTCCTGCAAAATGTTATTTTTTGTCAAATTTGCATTTTCTGACAGAATTGCTCCATCCATTGTTTTGACCATTGCTAGTTTTCATGTTTCTAAAGATTGTTTTTCAGGCTGTATATCAACGGGGAAGGAGTTAGACTGGTGTCTTTTGAAAGTGCATCTCCTACACCATGCACCAGAACATGCACTGGCTGTGACAATGGGAGGTTTCCCTAAAACACTGCTCCCCTCTTTCAGCAGTCTGCGAGTGTGACTAGTCCCACATCTAGAGGATATAAATCTAGGAACTAGACGGGGGGGGAGTGGGAGTTGCTGATTCAGCTGTGGATAAAGAACGATGAGTCAGATGCTCAGGTAGCATGAATGGGAATTGACTTCCGTGGATCTACATTGACCGACACCAGCTGAGGATCCAGTGTTCTTAGAATATCTACCTCCAGAATAGTCCATCACCTGCACCGCATCACTGCACATAATTAATGAAACGATCCACATCCTTGATCTCCCCCAGACACATGTGGCAAATATGCCGACTGGACACATTTCTTTACAATCAAAATACATTTTCAAAAAAATAGAAATAAAAGTTTTAATACTCTGAGACGCCCTCTATTTTGCAATATGTTATTCTTACCTAAGTAATCGCTTCCCTTTCTCAGAATGTGAGCGGCGTGGGCATCATTTCCCTTGTCACTGCTTATTCTGCAACAGAAAAAAACAATATAAATGTGCTGTTCAGATAATCAGGACTCTGATTTCAGTGAGTCTGATCTCCACGTGAATTAGCTCTAAATGACAATTGTATCCACATGTCGGAACCAAAGGAGAAAATTTATACCATCTCCTTTGGAGCTTAAACGACAAACCTACAAGAGGGTGATGTCTGATGTTCTTGATCCCAAAGGGGATTGTTTTTGGAGGTCGGAGGGGTTGTTTATATTTGTTTTGGTGGCATATTGGGACAGAATCCTTGGAGTGCTGCCGAGTCTGAACATGAGGCCAGGCACAGGTGGGATTATTAGAACATCTTTCATGTCCCCTGGGAATAACTGCACATAATTGTGTTGCCTACAAAACCTGTGCAAACTCCCTGGTGATTCTTTTATCTCTTTTTTTCAAAGTGAACCAGCTATTTTTCTCAGGCAGGAACCTGAACAATCCCTCCAGTGGCTTGCACACTAGCCTGATACTCAGGAGACACGGTCATTTCCTTTCTCCATCACAGTCTTCCTGTGTGACGTAGGGCAAACCACTTAGTCTCTCTGTTCCTGCAGACTGGGGATATTAACGCTTCCCTACCTCACAAGAATGTTGTGAGGATAAATATATTAAAGCTACTGAGATACTCTGGTGATGGGGCCATATAAATAGAGCTTAGCCAATAACTGATTTTTCTTGCACACCTTGCAGGCTTCCAGTTCTCAGCTTGAGAGAGAGACAAGGTGGGTGAGGTAATAGCTTTTATTGGACCAACTTCTGTTGGTGAGAGAGAGACCAGCTTTTGAGCATACACAGAGCTCTTCCTAGGGCCCGGGAAGGAACTAAACCGCTTTCCCACCACCCCCAGGAGGCAATGTAAATATTTATATTAAAAACAACAGTACTACCTGGATCTTACCATTATTAGCCTCCAGTCCTTCCTGGGAACTGAAAATGTTGTCTGAGCTGGTCAGGTATCGCCAGCTTCCCCAGGGCAGTAACCATTCGCTTTGGCACTGGCCTGGCTTTCCTAAATCGAGGCTTGTGGCACTCGAGGGTTGGGGTGATCTCATCACACATTCTGAAGTTCTGAAGCCATCGTTCGTCATCCCAGTTATCCAAAATCATGCAATCTCACGACACCATGCTGGTTCTCCTGGACCAGAAGTGGCAGTCCATCCATGGGCATACCTTGGCAATACTGCCAGTCACCATATCTGTTCCATGGGGCCAAAGGAGCTTGTCAGTCACCCATCATGGTCAGCCATCTTCGTCATGTCAGAAAGTTCTGTCCAGATTCCACCCAGCATCTTGTCAATTGCCCTGCCTACCTCATGAACACTCGTCCCTCAAGAAGGAGTGTTAGGAGTGCGAGTGCCAATGTAGGATACTGGCTTGTAATTTCACCTGAGATAGTATTTTAAGTTTTGTTTGCCTGTTTGATTTTTTGATATATATATATATACATACACACACACACACACACACACACACACACACACACACACACACACACACATTCTTACTAATATGTGTGAAGAAAGGGACCCTTACTAAGGACAAAGACAGACACTGTGTATGCTGCTTTTGCCTAAGCCAGATGGGTTTGTTCGTATAATGGGAACAGAGAAGAGCAGTAAAAGTGTTACTGGGCATGGTGGGAGTGTAATATATGAGCACACCCTTGAAGACTGCCTCAACTCCTATCTCAAGGCAAGGTCAAACAACCAGTCAGGAGGGGCAAAGGGTGATCGGGGGGAGGTAAAACACTAAAAGGCCAGAGAAATGCCTGCCTCTGACTGTAGCACAACCTCACTCCTTACCCCTCCCATGGGGCACAAAAGGGGTGGGAAGAAGACCCCCCAGACCCATGACCCTCTGAAACGGAGCGTGACCATAAGTTGTAAGGGGTGGGACGGTGGGCGTGCATTGCAGGTATAATTATACCTACTGAGGAGGTGGGGAACAGGACACTGGGAAACAAAGTTCTGTGATCTCAGAGTTATGGGACATGTTTGCTGGAAACTAAACCCAATAAACATTGCATTATCTGCACTTCGGACTTCTGGTCAGCTTTCTGTCTGCATAACGAGAACCGGGGGAGTGAGAGGGTGAAGAGAAAACCTACTAACAAGGAGCTGGAGCAGAACCATCATCCTTCCATGTCTACCACCCAGTGTGGCCAGAGGGAGAGATGAGCGGGTACTGCCATGGGCAAATGCGTAAAAGGGATGGGCTGTGGCAACTGCACTCAGAAAGGCAGTTCCTAGAGTGTCTCCTGTGAGGCACAGAACCCTGGGATACTGCCTCTGAAGTGGTAGCGCTGCTTTGGCAGAACAAAAGTGGCAGTGTGGATGCAGGTATGTGGTCTACACAGGGTTTTACCGCTCTCCAGCACAGTATATGTGGACACTACACGCAGGTCTGAGGAATATGCAAGAGCGCGTACACAGTCAGCTATCCAAGTGTGCACGGAAGTGTAGACGTAGCCGAAGGAGGGGTATTCCCAAAGCACAAAGGTGAGTTAAGCACTCAGCTCCCAATGAGCGTCTGTGGGAACTAGGAATCTAACAGCCCTTTTGTGCCTTTGAGCCTCAGTAGCACCTAAATGTTGGACTTATACATCTCAAATGGCAATTAGTGACCTGACGGGCCTTTGTGGGTGTAGCTGAAACGTCTTAACGTTCTCTGACCCAAAATTCTGTGAACATCATCTCTGAACACATCTGGGGAGAGACTGTATGGCCGTCCATTGTATCCAGCAATGCCATCATGGCATCTCGTATGCTCCCTTGTGGCTGTAAAGCCCAATTTGCAAAGAGCAAGATTTTAATGGATGTCACTTAGAAATATGCAGGCTCCCGATGAAGACTTGGCATGATGCTTAACCGTTTTTTCAATCAGTTTTTCTTGTGCGTCTTTCTCAAACTGTTTGATAGTTGTTGTCCTTTCAGGTCTCTCCTTGGCTGTGTCTTCAAACTTATCTATATTTATGTTGCATGAGTTGAGATTCTGTTTTAGTTTGTCTTTGAAGCATTTGTGTTGACAACTTTGCTTGTGCTTTCCAAGTTCCCTAATCCTGCAAACACATGTGCATGTGCTTAATTTTACTCATGCGAGTAGTCCAATTGACGTCAAAGGGATTACTCACATGTGTAAATTGAAACACTCACATAAGAATGCCCAGGACTGGGATCTATGGTACTGAACTAATATGCCCTGGAGTCCATGGAAAGACTCCATTGAGTCCAATGGTCAATGCTCAGGCCCTTAATGAATGACAAGGGGGCTGGTAGTTTTTTCAGATTGATTTTAATGAGAAGGGGCAGCTATTTTTTTATACACGGCTGTTCTCCAGGAGAAGGTGCCCCCGTACAAACTGTCTCGGATAATTTCTTAACTTCAGTTAAACTACAAATATGTTTACTTATTCATTACTCTGGTAGAGCAAGTGTTAATACTGACATTATATCTGTGTAATGAGTCATATGTTGTTTTCCTAACTATTCCCAATACGTTTTCTTGCCTAATTAGATAATGACAGAATTGCTCAAAAAACAATGTTTTAATGAGGCCCACAGCAGTTTATTATAATCCATAATAATGGATGCTTTCTACAAAGTTCTCCTAACTTTGGGGAATTATGTCAACATGAACATTACCGGCATAACCAGTGTTGGACAATAGCATTTACTCTCTTTCCCTTTTTTTCCCCTTTCAATATCTTCACTTTCAGGCCAAATTCATCCCTGGCATCATTCTTTTGTGCCAGGGCTACATTTGGCCCATTGTGTCCAAAGTCATGACAAATCAAACCAGGTCACTGCGGGCGTGAGTCTATGATCCTTGCTCACATTGACTGGTACTTACTCATACCAGTAGCCTCAGTGAGACCAAGTACTACTCAGTGCAAGTAAAACAAGATAGACTTAGGTTCCAAATAAACTAAAAAAGAATTTTAATGCACACAAGACAGACAAGAAGGGGCTTTATCCGATACATAGCAATATGTTAGGGCATCTCGAAACGATAGGCTCGATTCTGATGTCCTTACACTGACTAGCCTCTTACTCTGAGCTTGGTCTCATTGACTTCCACAGGGCTACCTGCTGAAAAAGTGTGGGTAAGGGTATCAAAATCTGCCATTAAAAAGGCAAAAAACGATGTTAGGGAAATACCCAGAATCTCCTATTTAATCTGGAAAAAACAGTGCAGTCCTCAGAGTGTTTTACGTCAATGCAACATTAATATAAATCAGTGTCGAAACTGATGGTTACATGAAACATTTGGCCAGTGTGAATCAGCATCACTCCACTGATGTCAATGGGCCAGAAACCCCAGCTAACGTAACTCGATGGGGTGCCACGTCCATCGAGGTGGCTGTATCTCCAGCGGGTGTAAATCAGCATCACTCCACTGATGTCAATGGCGCTCCCAGTGGTGTAAGCTAGCATCACTCTAGTGCAATCAACGGGGCCAGATCCCCAGCGGGTGAAAATCAGCATTAGCTCCATTGGCGCATTTAACCCCCAGCTTTAGTAAATAGGTGGAGCTCTGCTGATGTCATTGGACCAGAACCATAACTGGTCAAAATTGGTGTCATTCCATTGAAGTCAATGTGGCTTCATACATTTATACAAGAAGAGGATCTGGCCCTTACGCTCACAGGATTTCCCAAAGCACATAAATGACTTAGGGGCACAAGCCTCTTATTGGGGCAGCCGTCTGGCTCGTTTTACCCAGTTGGCAGATCATGTCCTTAACTTGTAACCTGGTGTAGATATGTAACCCACACACCTCCTGGGTGTGGCGCTCTGTCCCATCTGGTGGCCCTGAGACCACTTAGAGAGAGATTAATGAGTGTGCCCTACAGCCTTAGTTAAGAGCCATGTGGCTTTTAGCTCATGTGGTAGAGGCTCATGCACTAAGCTGCAAAGGTCCTAGGTTCGATCCTGTCTACCGAGGTCTGTCAGTGTTACAGATACACATAAAATTATGCATCTACAGGGGCAAGTGTGAATTGTCTTATGTTAACAGCTTCCCAACCTTAACCCTAACCATAACCCTGCAGAGTGTGGGGAAGCTCTGGGGCAGACTCTTGTTCCAAGACTGAACTAACCTGTAGAAGCTACCAGTTCCCCTCTGTCTCAGAAACATAGGGATTGCCAGACAGGATCAGACACAAGGTCTATCTAGTCTAATAGCCTGTCTATGACAGTGGCTTATACCAGATGCTTCTAAGGAAAGTGTTAGAGCCTCACAGAAGGCAGATGTGGGAGAATCTGCCCCCAACATTAGGTCTCCTCCTAATCTCCAATAGTTAGAGATTAGTTTAAATCTTCAAGCATGAGATTTAATCTCTCTCCCAAAAATATTTTCTTTAATTATAACTCTTGATATTCTGCATATGCCTAAAAATATCCTATCCCTTTTTGAACCTCACTAAATTCTTGACCACAATTACTTCTTGTGGCAATGAGTTCCCTAGAATAATCGTACATTTTGTGAAAATTGACTTCCTTGTCTTGATTTTGAATTTCCTAACTTTTAATTTGATTGATTTTTCTCCTGTTCTTGTGTTATGAGACCGGAGAAGAGATGTTCTTGATCTACCTTCTATAGACAATTCAATCTCCACCAATTGGAGAATGAAAACAATGGTATATTAGGCAATGGTCTGTTTCCTTCTTGGCATTTTGTCAGCGGCCCATGCAGAGGTTATTCTGACGTTGTTTAATCAGTTCTCCCTAAGAATCATCTGCATTGTCAACTTTGTCCATAACCCTCCCTGACTTTTTATAGGTCCATATCTGAGTTTGCACTGGAATCAGAGTGAATTTCACATGATCTATGAGTTTATGGAAATATTTTCCACATACCAACCCCTGAGTTCTCTCTCTGATCCCACATGATTGAGATGTGCTGTTCTCTGCAGTCCTGGCCTCCTTAAAATTCTGTAACAGTAGTGCTGGAATTGAGATTCTGTGATCTTAGCACACTGGGAGTTGAGCACAGTCTAATGAGAGAGAATATAAAATGTATGGGCCTGTATATTTAACTGCGTCCTCTATTGAGATGCAATTTCAGAACAGCTCAGGTATTTGTATGATTTCAGCATCCTTTTACCTACAGAGGGCATCCAACCTAAAGCATTAATGGTAACTGCAATTCACCTTTAAATCAAGTATAAGAGGCCTGTGATTTACAAACAGAATCTCTTGCGGTCTGGCCTTACTGATTACAACAAACTGCAGACACCCTCTCAGTAGAATGCTGGAAGTGTGCGACTCCCATAATAACCCAGTGGTCGGTGGATTGAAACCAGGGTCAGCTAGCCCTGGCCTGTTTCTTATTTATGGGTATAAAATGGCCATGAATAAAGTTAGTCTGGAAAGTGGAAGAAGGTTTCTAACCATCAGAGGAGTGACGTTCAGGAACCACCTCCCTCTAGAGCTAGTGGAGTTATACAACCTAACTAGATTTGAAGTGGAGCTGAATAAGTTTATGAATGGGATTTTATCATGTTGCTGCCTGCAACAGCAGTAGACTGGACTCAGTGACCTGGCGGGGGGGGGGGGGGGTTGTCACTTCCTGTCCTATGTTCCTATTAGGATTGCCAATATTAACGAGCCTACGTTATGCACAATCATTTTTTTCAAATCAAAGAAATGGTGCAATCAGAGAAATCACGATGGTGACACAGAGAACTTGCCCCCTCTCACAGCTGTTTATTGATTTTTTAAAAAATCAATAATTACATTTATTGAGAAAATATCTTCCTGTATATCATCCTTCTAACGGCATCCTTCACCTCCTTGTTTCTCAGGCTGTAGATCAGGGGGAACACGGAGATGATGTTGTCTTGGTCCAAGGTGTAGACAGACCTGGGTCGTAAATACATAAAATCAGAGTACTGTAGAAGGTAGTGACAGCTGTCAGATGAGAGGCACAGGTACAGAAGGGGTTGAGTCTCCCTTAACAGAGTGGATCTTCAGGATGATGTAGTAAGAAGATGGCCTGAAACATAAGGCCGTGTATCAGAGGCCTGGTGTGAGGCCTGAGCTAAAGTAGTCAAAACTTTGCAGATATAAAGCAAAGCCAAGCTATGAGCAAGAGGCAGGCCCCGTTCACAAAATCTGGCAAGAACAGGGCTGACATTGCAGAAACACACATGCTTAAGTAGTGCTAGGCACAGGAATATATACACCAACACATTCCAGAAAGATGGTACCAGAACACCTTGATACCAAACACATTCCCCAGAGATAACAGGAACATGCTGACCCATCTTAAGGATAAGGTCAGGATGACAGCATGATGGATAGAGATGTTTTAGCAAACCAACATGTACAAGGTAATGGGCAGCCCTTGGATCCGTCAACAGGTGGCACCCTAATACGTCAGAGGGTGTCACTCGGATATGTCAGGGGCAATACGTAACTTGTTTGTATTGGTGTATAAAGTTGTATCTCAGAGGGAGTGTCTTTGGCCATCCTAGGGAGCAGTGGAAAGTCCTGCCACTGACTGAGCTGTGTCCATTGTCACGAGCATACATGTCTTACTCTCCATCCAGGCGCTATTACCGGGCTTTGTTGACAGTAAACCTGGCCGGGTGCTTTTGCTGAAAATCGAATCTGTGGATTTATTGGGCTGTTTAATTGAGGTCTGCTGTCTCTGCTATCTGCACAGAGCTGGGACAGCACACTGAACGAACACACACGCAGTCAACATCTGACCACAGATGGCGACGAGGATGTATGTATAAGAGACTAGAACAACTAGGATAATAATCATGACAAATATAGTTGACAAGGTGAAATGAATAACATCTGTGTTGTGTATGTCAGAGCAGGACAGCTTCAGGATGGGGAGGGATGTGACAGAAGAAATGATTGCTGACACTGGGGGGACAGAAAGACAAGCTGAATATACAAATTGTTTGGGCAGTTGACAAAGACACAACTACCTGCAGCACATAGAGTGTCCTGGACACGATGACCCTCTAGAGCAGTGGGTTACAGATGACTGTGAAGCGGTCAGAGGCCATGGTGGCCAGGAGGCATCATTCACTGGTCACAAAGACACAGACAAAGAAAAATTGCACAGTGCACTCAGTGAATGAAATGATTCTATTACTCTCTGCTACAGAAGTCATGCACATCCTAGGCGCAGTGACAGAGGAATAACCAACATCTACAATGGACAGATTACAGAGGAAGAAGTGCATAGGGGTGTGAAGATGGGAGTCAATCCTGATGAAAACAATCATCCCAAGATTCCCTACCAGGATGATAACATAGCTCAGTAGGAACAACATGAAGAGTGGGACCTGCAGCTCTGGGTGGTCCATGAATCCCAGGAAAATCAACTCTGTCACATTGGTATAAAGGGGGGAAAGCAAAATTTGCAAGTAAACAGGAGCCAAAAAGGGACCACGTGTGGATTCCTTGTAATAACTCTGACTGCTCCTGTGAAATAGTGTGTCTTGAGGAATGTACTATGGGTTATACACACACTTCTCCCTGGAGCTAGTGCATGGTCTCTGCACAGAAACACAGCACACTGTGCATTGTTTTGCATTCAATTAAATACGTGCAGAGATTCCGTCACAATATGAGAGACTGTCCAAATCTGAATCCTTCCCATGCCAGAAATGTCCCTTAGGGCACAGGCCTTTGCCATCCCTGTCTCTCCCACACACCCTCTCTGTTGTTAAGTCAAATTAGTTTGGAAAGGAGGGAAATCATCTCTTGTAAATGTATAGACAATAATGAACGGTGTAGGATGTTTTCATTTACACTGGTTTTCTCTTCCAGCTTCCAACAATGTCAGTGGGAGTTGATGGCACTTGGCACCACTGAAACTCAGAGAAAGGGTCCTACGAAGGATCTGTGTCCAACGCTGTGAATCCCCAGCAGAAAGGTGTTGCAGGGGTAGTATGTACCTGTAGAGACATTCATGTCACTGAATGTCTTTTTTCTTCCTGAAGGCTAGATCTTAAATGGAAAGATCTGCTCAACTTTATAGAGTCACTGGCATCAAAGGGCAATAATACATTTAGGTGACCATAAGTGATAGCTAACATAAGGACCGTAACAGGTTCTAAAAATTGGGTTTTTTCCTGATTGGGTCTATCTATGCACCATTCCAAGGTGTGATTTCAGCTTGGGTATTCCTCAATCCCTATGGCAGTGGGTACAGAGTAGACATGGGTAGGAAAAGGATTTCCCATCCCCTGAACATTTTCAAGATTTCAAAATATTTTCCCATTCTATATTGGGATGAAACCTGGTCTTCTGGAAAAACTTCACAGAAAATGAGAGATAGAGAAGCCCAACCCACGAATAGCCAGTAGCCCAGTGGTTACGGTACTCATCTAGGATAAGGGATGAACTGGTGGATTTTCAACAGCTCCAGGGAGACCAGCTGACCGTCACTAATGTGACTTAGCCTTCCAACTAAGCCCCAGATACCACCACTCAAAATGCCACCAAGCAATTGCCTAGTGGGTCAGGATGACTTGACCACCACAGAAAAGGTTGGGGGAGAAAGGATGCTGGGGAGAATGTAGTAACATTTATAGAAAGGGGTGCATCAATTTGTCATCATCCAAGTCCAAAGAGGATGGAGCTTGGCTGTTTTCAGTAGTAACAGGTGACAGAACAAGGAGCAATGGTCTCAAGTTGCAGTGGTGGAGGTCTAGGTTGGATATTAGGAAACATTATTTCACTAGGAGGGTGGTGAAGCACAGGAATGGGTTACCTCAGGGGGTGGTGGAATCCCCATCCTTAGAGGGTTTTACGGCCTGGCTTGACAAAGCCCTGGCTGGGATGATTTAGTTGGGGTTCAAGCAGGGGAGATGGACTCGCTGATCTCCTGAGGTCTCTTCCAACCCCAATCTTCTATGATGCTGTGTCCATCATCTGTAGCACCTTTCCCCATAGCGCTCTTCCCTCTAGGCAAACCCACACTTTCTTGTGGACGTTGGTCCTGAGGCCATGCCCAACACTCCCCAAACTCAATATTCCCCCCTCAGGTGATCACAACTCCTTCTTCCCCTTTTGAGAGCTGTTTTATTTTCCCCTCCTTAGCCCTCCATCAGTCTACTTAGGCGTTGCCTCTACTCCTAACTCTTCTGGACTGAGTTAGGTCTGGCTTATATAGTCCCCAGACTCCTTCTACTCACAACAGCCACCAGAAGGAGTAGATCATTAGAGTCAGCTGCTTGGCTTCTATTTTTTTGTTTGTTTTGTTCCCCCATGTGGTTCATACTGGCACATGAGGGAGACTCAGATTCAAGACCCCGTTCCAAATCAGGCACTTGGACCTGGGTCTCACGTCCCAGATCAGGCTTACAACCACTCGGCTATCGAGATAGACTTTCTCTCTCTCTGTCCCAATGAATCCTTTATTATTCATACAAAGTGGAACAGCTCCAACAG
>NC_088794.1:5985133-6049683 GCF_011386835.1 Chrysemys picta bellii
TGTTCATTTTTCTGTCTCAGGATAAATTACAGGGGCAATGGATATGGTTCATGGAAGACCCTGAAAGGTCCAGATGGATCTTAGGTAAGAATCCGGTATTAGACATGGAGATGAATCTGACTTACACACTTCAGATCTGGAATCGGATTCAGATCCGACTTCTGCAACCTTTGAGGATTTTCAGATTCTGGGCTTTGGCTACAGACAATTATAGAGATAAGTCAGGGCTGTAATTTATTGTTGTTGTGTTATCAATTAGAGGTCAATGCCCCACTGTACTAGGTTCTCTGGAAACACATAGTAAGAGAGAGTTCCCCCCCTCAAGAGCTTACAGTCTATTAAACAAGACAGAAGAGGGTGGGCGAAAGGAAGGATTATTACCCAAATTTTAAAAAGAAGGAATTGAGGCAAAGAGGAAATCTTTGCTTTGTCCAGAATCACATAGGAAGCCTGTAGCAGAGCCAGGAATTAATGGCCGATCTCAGAATCGTGCCCCTAGTGCCAGTCTGACCATTATCCAGTGTTGTGTGTGCGTGTGAGTGCAGGAGGGGGGAAGATGGACACTGGGATCCGGTGGGTTCTGGTGTGGCCGATCTCGAACCATAAGGGGGAAATAACAATAATTATTTGCACTGCGGCAGCCCCAGTCATGCCCGTGTTTGTTTGAAAAATGTAACCAATGGGTAGCATTGGAAGGGCGGAGGTGGTAGATGACACTGCAATAGCAGATGAGCCTCACGGTGTTGATAGCCTGTGAAGGGCCTTGGATTGAAAACAAGCTGGTTGTGTTTGATAAAATGGGGAAGGGGGAGCCAGAAGAAGGAAACAAATGGAGAAAGTCTCACTTTTGAGGCGTTACATAGTTTTGCCTTCATGTCTCTTCAGCCTTATTTCTTCTTTCTTTCTCTCTCCACTCTCCCCACACTCCTCTTCTATACAGCAATTTCTCCTTTTATCTCATTCTCTCACCTGTGGCTTCATGCAACCCCCCTATGCTCCCTCTTCAAGCATCCTCCCTCCCCCTCCTTCAGAGCCTTGCCTTGCACATTGCTTTCCATTGTCGCTTCTGTGCCAAAATTATTTCTTCACCATTTCCCACCTGTATCATATTCCTGTGTCACGGTGAATGACCTAGAGAGATGAAGGACCTGGCAGTGTGTACCACTAGTTGGCATAAAAAATTGGGACTGGAGTCAAGTGGCCAGAAATCTCCTAGAGCAAGGATAGCATAGATTGAAGGCACAGTTGCCAATTCTCATGATATTTGGTGCTTCTCTTAAAGCCCCAGGTCCTTCAGTCATTTGATCAGTTAAGACTCTCCGATTTTTTTTAAGTATGTTTCTAGCCCTAAGGGTTGCTAAGAAAAGCTTGAAAACGTGACTCTCTCCAGGGCCCAGAAACATTGTTCCATTGCAATTTGCTGACTGAGTGAAATTGGGACATTTCGTGAAGAAGGGCCAATTTCACTGCAGCACCATGGAATTGAGGAAACTCTGCCTGCATCCGAATCCTGCCTGGTTTCTGCTAGTTCACCTGCCCAGCTCCTGGGCCTGCTAGCAACCTCAGAGCTTCCAGAGTCCATGGCCTTGGAGCAGACACACATGCCAATTGCTCTGGGGGCTGGGAACATCCAAAATTGTCAGTGTCCATGACTCCAGGGATCCGTTCCCTTTTTCAGAAACTTTTCAAAAACTGTGGGTTTGTTCCTAAACCAAATTCTGAAAAATAAAAATCTTGCACAAAACAGAATTATCCTTCCCTGCCCCATCTCTAAACCCCGTGTGTTTTATTTTTTAAAGATCTCAAGATTTTAAGCCAATTGCATGATGTTTGGAAGCCTGATTCATGGTTTTCAAATGCTTGAGATTAGCAACACTGCCAGGGGATGTGTTACAAAGCAGTAGTAACCAAGTGACTGGGACATAACAGACATTGTAGTCATCTAAAAGGATTATCTGGAATAGGGTGACCAGATGTCCCGATTTTATAGGGACAGTTCCGATTTCCGGGTCTTTTTCTTCTATAGGTTCCTATTACCCCCACCCCCGTCCCGATTTTTCACATTTACTGTCTGGTCACCCTAATCTGGAAGGATTTAAAGTATGAGTGCTTTCTAATTTACCCTCAGTGAGCAGACAATATAAAGTACCAAGCTCAAACTCAAACACATGCCAGGTATATTTCATTGGAGAACATTTGTGATAATGGACATGAATCTGGAAACTCCCTATGGGGAACTTGATGCCTAATTCCAGTCAATTTTATGGAGACTTGGATGACTAAATCTCCTAGACAGCCTTGAAAATCTCAGCCCTATTAAAAAGTGAGTGTAAATCTAAAGGTCCATCCCAACTCTTCCCAGACATCACGGCGGCTGGTTTCCTGTAAGATATTCACTACCCACATTCAAGCCCGGCGGTGTCATTCAGATTTAATTCATGCCATGAAATTTCCTTCTTCCATGCTGCTCACTCTTGTTATCCCGGCAGGTATGGTTTCATGCACCCCTATATAAATGGCTGAGGGCAATCACAGCATGGTGACCCAGTCCTTTTATGTTATGGCACTATAGCGTCATTCCATTTTGTACATATATGGAAAAATCATAAGCAGTATTCCTAGGAGCACAAGAAGTGGATTTAAGTGATCGATGATTCAGACAAAACTTCCCTGGACTAACCAGAGCATATCCAGTATGAATATTCAAATGTCACCGTGTGTAGGAAGCTTGCTGGTGCTATGAATATTGATAGCCGCATCACACTAGTACTTCATAATGTGTACTAGTACATCACAATCGTACATCATTATAAATTGATTGGACTACATTCATTCTTGATCTGTCCCCATATCATTCTCTCAAGACAAGGGAGTTACTTCAGGGACGAACCTGTCTCACTGTTTACAAAGTCCAAAGAAAGCCAAAGAAAGCAGACCATTGATATACACCTCTACCCCGATATAATGCGACCTGATGTAACACGAATTCAGATATAACGCGGTAAAGCAGTGCTCCGGGGGAGAGGGGGGGGGCAGGGCTGCACGTTTCGATGGATCAAAGCAAGTTCAATATAATGCGGCTTCACCTATAATGCGGTAAGATTTTTCGGCTCCCGCGGACAGCGTTATATTGGGGTAGAAGTGTAATTTCAGGATTGCCAGAGAAACTCTTTCATAGGTTGGAGAGAAGATAAATAAACAAAAGCCCTACATAAAACGGCAACTGTTTTCAATGAGTAAAACCAGTGGTTCTCAACATTCTCCGGCCTGTGACCCCATGTTAAACAGAAAAAAAGGTTTGAGATCCCTCTTAAGTTTTGGGATGCTCCCCTTCCATCTAGCCGTGAAGACAGGGCAGCTGGTTGTGATGACTGGAAACAACCTCCTCTGTTGAGAACTCAGGAGTAAAACTCTTCATGTCGGCATGATGCAGCGGTGAGAGAAGATACTCTGATTTGGTGCAGGCTAGCTCTGCATGATGAAGGTCAACTCTGCATTATTCAGACTAAGTCCCTAAGCTCACCAGAGAGGACTTTTCTGGGGAATTTATCATTACACATTCCGAGAACATGGCCAATCGACCTAAGCTGAGCTTTGATAATCGTTACCTCAGTTCTGGTTGCTTTGATTCAGTATGTTTAACAGTGCCCTCCACTGGGTGAAATCTCAGAACCGAGGAAGGATACATACAATCTTCTCATCCTCTCACCGGAACTCCAACCTGGCCTAAAACATAACAGGCAACGGCAATTGTCCTTTAAGCCAAATGTCAGAGCATCTTGCTGATTCTGCATAGTGTCACAGACCCTCATTCATGGATCTTAAAAACAGCAATTTCTAATATTGTATTTGACTGGGTTCCATTATATGATTTTCTGTACATCACATGGAGTGGCTGAGTCATAGAAATAAGGATAAATGACAAGAGAACTCACTCTTATTCCATCTACTGTTTATTGGTTAAAATATAATGATTATAATTACCAAGAAAAAATCTTCTTGTATATCACCCTTTTAAAGGCATCATTTACCTCCTTGTTTCGCAGGCTGTAGATCAGGGGGTTCAACATGAGGATCACAAGGGCATAAAACACAGAGGTAACCTAGTCTTGGTCCACCACGTAGCTAGAACTGGGTCTTAAATATATACATATCAGCGTCCCATAAAACATAGTGACAACTGTCAGGTGGGAGGCACAGGTGGAAAAGGTTTTGCGTCTCCCCTTGGCAGAACGGATCCTAAGAATGGCCAGAAGGATGCACATGTAGGAGATTAGGACACCCAGGAAAGTAGTCATTCCAATTACAGTAGAGAAAGTGAAAAGTACAAGGTCAGTGACATGGGTGTCAGAGCAGGACAGCTTCAGCATAGGGGGCACATCACAGAAGAAATGGTTGACAACATTGGAGCTGCAGAAGGACAGACTGAATATAAATAGAGTTTGCACAATTGAATTCACAGAGCCACATACATATGTACCAGCCACTAACAGGACACAGTGTCTCTTGGACATAATGGCTCTGTATAGCAGAGGATTACAGATAGCTTTAAAGCGGTCATACGCAATCACAGCCAGGAGGCAACATTCATTGGTCACAAAGAAACAGACGAAGAATAGTTGTGCCGCACACTCAATCAAAGGAATGGTTCTAGTCTCTGCTACAAAGGTCATTAGCATCCTGGGAGCTATGGCAGTGGAATATCCAATATCTACAATGGACATCTGGCTTAGGAAAAAGTACATGGGGGTATGAAGTCGGGTTTCAACCATGATTAACGCTATCATCCCAAGATTCCCCATCAAGCTGACCACATACATCACTAGGAACAACATAAAGAGGGGGATCTGTAGATCTGGATGATCTGTGAATCCTACGAAAATGAACTTGGTCACCATGGTGTGGTTTCTCTCTGCCATTTATTCCAGAAACGCTCTCCTCTGCTGGTGAAAAAAAAAATAAAGATTAAAATTAATCACTGGCCAATAAAGTACTGAGTACAGATCCCTCATAATCCCTGTGATTGTTCCTGGGAAACAGTGTATAAACATAGGAAAGCTGAAATACATTGAAGGACACTCCTAGGGAATGTTCTCTTTGTATTCCCCACATGCTTTCCATTAGAGATAGGACATGTTCCAGCTACAGAAATATTGTGGACTCTGTGTTAGGGTGACCAGATGTCCCGATTTTATAGGGACAGTCCCAATTTTGGGGGCTTTTTCTTATATAGGCACTTATTACCCCCCACCCCCATCCCAATTTTTCACACTTCCCCTCTGGTCACCCTACTCTGTTTTAATATGCATTAAACCATCCAGTGGGTCAAATCTTCTATAAAATAAGAGATATATAGATTGGGAGTGTTTAGTTTAGAAGGGAGGCAAATAATCTATCAATGTATGCAAGTAATCAATGCTATAGAGTTTATTCATGGTCTTTGATTTTCTCTTCCTAATCAAAATGACCTCAAAGGGCACAAGTGATGCTCAGTGCCCCTTTTATATAGGTGCATAAATATAGAATTAGGACCTAATATGAGGCAGCCCCAGTGAAAAAGTTTGGTATCACTAAAGTGTCACTGTCCTCTTGGAGTCAGTGTATGTTTTACAGACATTCTTTGTAACTACATGCATTATTTTTCCTCCCTGTTACAAATCCTCCTAGAGGTAATAACACTTGTAAGTGGTGTGGACTGTAACTGATTCTATGATTACTTTTGACTCAGATTCACAGAGCCTAGAAATGAGAAAATGCATCTCCGAGGGATAAATACTAAGTTAACCTGTGGAACTCCTTGCCAGAGGATGGTGTGAAGGCCAAGACTATAGCGGGGTTTAAAAAAGAACTAGGTAAATTCATGAAGGATAGGTCCATCAACAGCTATTAGCCAGGATGGGCAGGGATGGTGTCCCTAGCCTCTGTTTGCCAGAAGCTAGGAATGGGCAACAGGGGATGGATCACTTGATGATTACCTGTTCTGTTCATTCCCTCTGGGGCACCTGGCACTGGCCACTGTCGGAAGCAGGATACTGGGCTAGATGGACCTTTGGTCTGACCCAGTATGGCTGTTATGTTTCTATGGAATTTCACTGCTACATGCACAAAGATGCTCAAAAGATAATAATAATGACATTTCTTACCAGTCATGGTGTAGGTGTACACGCAGTAAATTCCATTGTATTTGGTGGAGGAAGATATGGACTGGTTTAACTCCTCATTAACCAATTGACTTCAGCTGAACTATACATTCACACTTGTGTGACTGAGATCAGAATCTAGTCAGTGACATGGTAACACAACGTGAGATGTGTGCGGATGGGACCAAAGCATCTCATGTCCGATTGTAGTCTTTAGGATAGAAAGAAAATGAGTTGGAGATAATTTGTGAGTTTCCTAGTTACTGGAAAAACACAGGTCTCTGGATTCTGCGTATTCCCTCTGTCTTTACACCTGTGCTAGACGAGTAAAAAGAAATGAAATTATTTTTAGTAAATATAGGGAACATGGGAATTTCCATACCAGATCAGACAAATGATGCATCTAATTGAGTATTGTCTATGCATTAGCAGTCTTTGTTGTGTGCTTCAGATAAAGGGGCAAAGCCCTCACAGTAGGAAGTTATTCAATAACATGCCTATAGGGGTATTTTCACCCCACATCCAGGCAATTATCGGTTGCCTCGTGCTCTGAAGCATGAAGGTTTACATCCCTTGCAAATGTCTGTATCATACCTAATGTAACTGTTCTTAATATTTATACTATGAATCAACCTCTCCGCCCCGAAATAAAACATACAAAAAAACCTGCTCAAAAGACTTCATTAAGGTTGGAAAGTTCCGCAATTGAAAATTAGGAAATGCCAGATTTGTGGTTGCCCATGCAACCTTCATTCTGCCCTCGTGGGTGTTTGCATTATGATAGTCTTTAATTACATTATCACATGCTGTTTTTCCTTAGAACCACTGGATCCCTGCCTTGTTCAGGGTATAGAACAGACTAACTTTTGGGTGACTGAGTAGACAACCTAAATGTTGTCTGATGTTCTGTTAATACAGATTTAACAGATGTTCTGTTAATATAGTTTTGCATATGTAATTTCCTGGGTTTTTAAAAAGGCAAAACTCAATTCCGTCACAACACCTCCATTCTGCATCCTCTTGGTTTGCACCTGTAACCATGTGCAGTGCATTACAGACTTCTACCACTTGCATTACAGGCCTTTGCAAGAGCAGGCTGTTTTCCTATAGCTGACTGGGGAGATGGGTAGGATCTGTGGGGCGCCTGGCCCAGTATTCTGCCTCTCTCTTCCTCTGGGGAAGCTAGGGGAGAGCCTGCCCACATAAAATCCCCAGAGACGGGAATGAACCACTGGGCCACATATGTAATGCAGAGTTGGCTCTCTCCTGCCCCAATCAACTCTGGTTGAACAGGTCCAGAAGCAGTCACTATTCCAGGTGCAACATTGTCAACATCTGCTGCTTTTTTTGGTGGTAACACGGGCCCATCTGTTTAGAATACAGGTATCATACTGGCAGGAAGCTCAAATTTTGCTCACAACTGAAGCAAGAAAGGGGTGACAGTGGTTGTCAAAAGCTATAACTCAGCTAAACCTGAATAGAATTTCATGGGGAAAAAACAAAAAACAACAAAACCAAAAACGCTCTTCAAGTCTGAGGGCTTTCTCCCAACTGAATTTCAAAAACTTGCTGCAAACAATGGAGGTGTTTTCGCTTCTCGAAAACAAGACTGCAAGGAGCTGTGAGAATGGAAAGTGCTCGGTAACCTAATACAGGGAACACGACCAGCTCCCCCAGTAGTAAATGCTGGATTCTTTTTTTATTATTAAATATAGAGCTGATAAAGGTGCTTGATCATGTAACCTAAGCTCACACTTCATAGTTCATAGTTCTCTGTCCCCCTCCTGAGGCTGGACCACACAGAGCTAACACAAACAGACATTTTAAACCAGGTAGTTCATTTTTTTAGATCCCGAGGTCCTGGGCTTGATCCCCAGTGTCAATGACAGAACGGAGAGTACTGAGTTACAAGTGATATTAAGCTGAGACAGAAATATCATGTTCCTCCCCAGAACAGGCACACAACCAGGTGTGTGACAGAAAGTTTTCTGAGGACTCTGTGTCTGGTCCTCTTACCTGCTGGTGTGCATCAGCCTTGCCCTGCAGACTGTCAGGAGGAGATGGGCTATTGTAGACTGGAATCTTGAGTTGCCTTTAATTTATGCTGTACCCATTCTGTGTGTCAATAGAGAACTTCAGTTCTTCAAATTGTCACTCCAGCACCAGATCTGCTCTAGAATTTTTGAGCTAGCACCACAATTCATCATGCAAAAGAACACATTTGAGACTAAATAAATGAGATGGCAAAATAAGACATAAGAAAACAAGAGATTATATTTTATGGTTTTCTCTGTCTGCTATTTATCTTACACTATTTGTTTTTTCTGCAAATAGATACCATCAACACAAGCAATCCTGTAGCATCATGTACCTTTTCCCACTGTGTTTTATTCTGAAGTAGAAAAGCCAAAAATAAATATCAAGCAAAATATCTGAAAAGCTGATGACAGGGAATCTAATTTAACGTCTAAAAGATCGAGAGAATATTTATTCCTACTCTGTCAGAGCTGAGTGGATTAAGCCAACCTGTGGAGAAAGAGGTGTGATATCACCGATCCCAGTAGAATGGTGTGTGGCTGACGCAAGTGATTCTTATTTGGATCGGTAGCAACTTGGGACAAAATCCCTGAAGCAGCATGAACCTCAGAAGAGATAGTTAAAATGTCTTTTATGTCTCCTGGAGGTTGGGGATAATAAATCACAGAGTCCAAAGTAGAACAGCTGCAACAGGGGAGACTGAGGGAGAACCACACCAGAATATCCCATACTTCAGCGGCTAGAGTGCCCACAGGAGAGGTGGTCAAATCTCTTCTCCTGTGAGGTGGAAGGGCCAGGCATCTCCATGCTCAGGAAGAAGTAGCCGTGTGCATACTCAGAGGCTGAAACAGGCACAAAGGAGCTCTTACTGCACAAATGTAGGTGCCAAGTGAGTTTAGGCACCTATGGGGTTTGGCCTCAGCTGAATGGGGATTTCAGGAATAGCAATGGGGCCTGGTTCTGAATTGAGATGCCCAAAGTGGCAATTAGATTTAGGAGTACAGGTTTCATCTCGGCCACATGGCAACACTTAGATCTGGCCTACAGCCGAAAGATTTGCAGGTCTTGCTATATCTGCTAGGGATGTGTTTGTCTACTGATATAATTATACTGGTATAAGCATCAGTGTTGATGATGTTATACCAATATAAAGGTGCCATATACTGGAATAGGTTCATACATTATAGGCCAGAGAGGACCATTGTAACCAGCTAGTCTGACGTCCTGTGTAACACAGGCCATAAAGGAAATTTTGAAAGTCTTGATTCAGGTGAACCCCCAATCTTTGCAGCACCAGGCCCTTTAGCAGGGATCATGGACTAGCCATTGCACCCCAAAGCTCCCTATCACATTGCATGAGTGCTTTCTCCCTAGCATTAGCCTAGAATAAAACACCTTTACCCCATGGTGCTGCAACCGAGGCTATGCGACAGGGTAGCGCTGAGTGAAATTCAGCATTTCCATGCCATAGGAAAAACTGACTTTTCAACATGTGTCTGCATCCCAAATCAAGGCAAAAAAGTTAAAATATTAACATTTTGAACACAATGGAAATTCTGAAAAATGTCCTTTTGGAAACGTCAAAATGTTTTGTTTGAAATTTTTGATCAACATGAAACTGTTGGATATTCCAAAATTGAAATGTTTCATGTCGGGGTATTGACCTGACTTAAAAGGCTGCTGCCTGCCTCAGATTGAAATGTATTTATTTGGAAAATTTCAGCTTGGTTTGCCATTTCTGAGACTGAAGCTAGGGGAAAAAAGACATTGTTTTGCCCACATTATATATATAGCTGATGCCTTTTCCTCTGAGAAGCTCTGGTGCCCCCCAGCTTTGCAGCAGTGACTTGAAATTTGATAGGGTGGTGCCTTATGCAATTCCCATGAAAATCAGCCCAAATATGACTATTTGAAAAACGGCTGTTCACACAGGATCAATGAAAGATTTGCGAGAGCTTCCCAGTTTAATCCCCTCAAGATCCCCTCTGCCCTGGGCAGGCAACAGCCCAGGGATTCTGGGGGCTGAGCAGGATTTTCCCAGCAATTCCAGATCTGGGCTGTTGCAGGGTCTCAAATTAGGCACCCAAAATTAGTGGCAAGTTTTGATCTTAATTTCTCTGTGCTTGAGTTCCCTACCTCACAGAGGTATCTGAAAATAAATTCAGACACTCTAGTGATGAACACCCTAGAAAAGCACACAAGCAAATTATAAATTCTGTCTTCAGAGCAGGGTTAGAATAGTTAAATAAGACCTGGTATAGCAGATCCCTCTTGGTGTCTGCTGAGCTGACAAGTCACTCAGAAACCCTGAAGTTCAGTAACCACTGGTGTCATTTACTTAGAGGGTCTGTTCCCACCACTTTTTTGCAATACACAGCTTGGGTTCTCATGACTACACCTAGGAGCACTTCACTATCTCTACTACCCCTCCCTTAGCCTCCCCCACTTTTGGCTTCCTTCCTCCCAGCCTTTTCTATAGCCCTAGGCTAATTGGGTGGGTAACTGTCTCCCATTCACCAGTTAGGTGCAGGTTTTTCTAGCCAGCTCCAATTTGCTTCCCTTAATGGGAGCTGGCGTGACAGGGGGCTGAGTGACCAGCTCTTGCCCCGCCCCTGTCACACCTGGGCCCACACATTGAGTGATGAGGCTAAAACAAAATCCTGAACAGTTGCTCACAAAGTGGGCCCTGTCCATTCTCTGCACTCAAACTGGCTGGGAGCTTTTTAATAAAATGGATTTTCCCCAAAAAATATGGATTTGCCAAATTGAAATGTTTTAGTTGGAATGTCTCAGTTTTGATTAAACATTTCTCAGGTTCAGGGTGGAATTTCTGGTTAAACTCCAGAGCCATAGAGAGAGCGACCCCAAAATAGCCAAATCCCAGCTATCAGGGCACTCACCTGGGATGTGGGAGACCCCTAGTCAAGTCCCTTCTCTGCCTAATTAAGAGCAGGGAAATAGGTTTATATTGCCAATATCACAGGTGAGTGCCCTAATGTCTGCCCTATTTTCTATTCTATGGCGCATCTCAGTCTCTCAATCTCTCCTGTTGGAGCTGTTCCACTTTGTATGAATAATAAAGGATTCATTGGGACAGAGAGAGAGAAAGTCTATCTCGATAGCCGAGTGGTTGTAAGCCTGATCTGGGACGTGAGACCCAGGTGCAAGTGCCTGATTTGGAACGGGGTCTTGAATCTGAGTCTCCCTCATGTGCCAGTATGAACCACATGGGGGAACAAAACAAACAAAAAAATAGAAGCCAAGCAGCTGACTCTAATGATCTACTCCTTCTGGTGGCTGTTGTGAGTAGAAGGAGTCTGGGGACTATATAAGCCAGACCTAACTCAGTCCAGAAGAGTTAGGAGTAGAGGCAATGCCTAAGTAGACTGATGGAGTGCTAAGGAGGGGAAAATAAAACAGCTCTCAAAAGGGGAAGAAGGAGTTGTGATCACCTGAGGGGGGAATATTGAGTTTGGGGAGTGTTGGGCATGGACTCAGGACCAGCATCCACAAGACTGCGTGGGTTTGCCTAGAGGGAAGAGCGCTAGGGGGAATGGCGCTACAGATGATGGACACAGCATCATAGAAGATTAGGGTTGGAAGAGACCTCAGGAGATCAGCGAGTCCATCCCCCCTGCTTGAACCCCAACTAAATCATCCCAGCCAGAGCTTTGTCAAGCCAGGCCGTAAAAACCTCTAAGGATGGGGATTCCACCACCTCCGTAGGTAACCCATTCCTGTGCTTCACCACCCTCCTAGTGAAATAATGTTTCCTAATATCCAACCTAGACCTCCCCCACTGCAACTTGAGACCATTGCCCCTTGTTCTGTCATCTGTTACTACTGAAAACAGCCAAGCTCCATCCTCTTTGGACTTGGATGATGACAAACTGATGCACCCCTTTCTATAAATGTTACTACATTCTCCCCAGCATCCTTTCTCCCCCAACCTTTTCTGTGGTGGTCAAGTCATCCTGACCCACCAGGCAATTGCTTGGTGGTATTTTGAGTGGTGGTATCTGGGGCTTAGTTGGAGGGCCAAGTCATATTAGTGACGGTCAGCTGGTCTCCCTGGAGCTGTTGAAAATCCACCAGTTCATCCTTATCCTAGACGAGTGCCGTAACCACTGGGCTACTGGCTATTCGTGGGTTGGACTTCTCTATCTCTCATTTTCTGTGAAGTTTTTCCAGAAGACCAGGTTTCATCCCAATATAGAATGGGAAAATATTTTGAAATCTTGAAAATGTTCAGGGGATGGGAAAACCTTTCCCTACCTATGTCTACTCTGTACCCACTGCCATAGGGATTGAGGAATACCCAAGCTGAAATCACACCTTGGAATGGTGCATAGATAGACCCAATCAGGAAAAAACCCAATTTTTAGAACCTGTTACGGTCCTTATGTTAGCTATCACTTATGGTCACCTAAATATATTATTGCCCTTTGATGCCAGTGACTCTATAAAGTTGAGCAGATCTTTCCATTTAAGATCTAGCCTTCAGGAAGAAAAAAGACATTCAGTGACATGAATGTCTCTACAGGTACATACTATCCCTGCAACACCTTTCTGCTGGGGATTCACAGCGTTGGACACAGATCCTTTGTAGGACCCTTTCTCTGAGTTTCAGTGGTGCCAGGTGCCATCGACTCCCACTGACATTGTTGGAAGCCGGAAGAGAAAACCAGTGTAAATGAAAACATCCTACACCATTCGTTATTGTCTATACATTTACAAGAGATGATTTCCCTCCTTTCCAAACTAATTTGACTTAACAACAGAGAGGGTGTGTGGGAGAGACAGGGATGGCAAAGGCCTGTGCCCTAAGGGACATTTCTGGCATGGGAAGGATTCAGATTTGGACAGTCTCTCATATTGTGACGGAATCTCTGCACGTATTTAATTGAATGCAAAACAGTGCACAGTGTGCTGTGTTTCTGTGCAGAGACCATGCACTAGCTCCAGGGAGAAGTGTGTGTATAACCCATAGTACATTCCCCAAGACACACTATTTCACAGGAGCAGTCCGAGTTATTACAAGGAATCCACACGTGGTCCCTTTTTGGCTCCTGTTTACTTGCAAATTTTGCTTTCCCCCCTTCATACCAATGTGACAGAGTTGATTTTCCTGGGATTCATGGACCACCCAGAGCTGCAGGTCCCACTCTTCATGTTGTTCCTACCGAGCTATGTTATCATCCTGGTAGGGCATCTTGGGATGATTGTTTTCATCAGGATTGACTCCCATCTTCACACCCCTATGTGCTTCTTCCTCTGTAATCTGTCCATTGTAGATGTTGGTTATTCCTCTGTCATTGCACCTAGGATGTGCATGACTTCTGTAGCAGAGAGTAATAGAATCATTTCATTCACTGAGTGCACTGTGCAATTTTTCTTTGTCTGTGTCTTTGTGACCAGTGAATGATGCCTCCTGGCCACCATGGCCTCTGACCGCTTCACAGTCATCTGTAACCCACTGCTCTAGAGGGTCATCGTGTCCAGGACACTCTATGTGCTGCAGGTAGTTGTGTCTTTGTCAACTGCCCAAACAATTTTTATATTCAGCTTGTCTTTCTGTCCCCCCAGTGTCAGCAATCATTTCTTCTGTCACATCCCTCCCCATCCTGAAGCTGTCCTGCTCTGACATACACCACACAGATGTTATTCATTTCACCTTGTCGACTATATTTGTCATGATTATTATCCTAGTTGTTCTAGTCTCTTATACATACATCCTCGTCGCCATCTGTGGTCAGATGTTGGCTGGGTGTGTGTTCGTTCAGTGTGCTGTCCCAGCTCTGTGCAGATAGCAGAGACAGCAGACCTCAATTAAACAGCCCAATAAATCCACAGATTCGATTTTCAGCAAAAGCACCCGGCCAGGTTTACTGTCAACAAAGCCTGGTAATAGCGCCTGGATGGAGAGTAAGACATGTATGCTCGTGACAATGGACACAGCTCAGTCAGTGGCAGGACTTTCCACTGCTCCCTAGGATGGCCAAAGACACTCCCTCTGAGATACAACTTTATACACCAATACAAACAAGTTACGTATTGCCCCTGACATATCCGAGTGACACCCTCTGACGTATTAGGGTGCCACCTGTTGATGGATCCAAGGGCTGCCCATTACCTTGTACATGTTGGTTTGCTAAAACATCTCTATCCATCATGCTGTCATCCTGACCTTATCCTTAAGATGGGTCAGCATGTTCCTGTTATCTCTGAGGGTTGTGTTTGGTATCAAGGTGTTCTGGTACCATCTTTCTGGAATGTGTTGGCGTATATATTCCTGTGCCTAGCACTACTTAAGCATGTGTGTTTCTGCAATGTCAGCCCTGTTCTTGCCAGATTTTGTGAACGGGGCCTGCCTCTTGCTCACAGCTTGGCTTTGCTTTATATCTGCAAAGTTTTGACTACTTTAGCTCAGGCCTCACACCAGGCCTCTGATACACGGCCTTATGTTTCAGGCCGTCTTCTTACTACATCATCCTGAAGATCCACTCTGTTAAGGGAGACTCAAACCCTTCTGTACCTGTGCCTCTCACCTGACAGCTGTCACTACCTTCTACGATACTCTGATTTTATGTATTTACGACCCAGGTCTGGCTACACCTTGGACCAAGACAACGTCATCTCCGTGTTCCCCCTGATCTACAGCCTGAGAAACAAGGAGGTGAAGGATGCCGTTAGAAGGATGATATACAGGAAGATATTTTCTCAATAAATGTAATAAAAGCTGTGAGAGGGGGCAAGTTCTCTGTGTCACCATCGTGATTTCTCTGATTGCACCATTTCTTTGATTTGAAAAAAATGATGGTGCATAACGTAGGCTCGTTAATATTGGCAATCCTAATAGGAACATAGGACAGGAAGTGACAACCCCCCCCCCCCCCGCTCCGCCAGGTCACTGAGTCCAGTCTACTGCTGTTGCAGGCAGCAACATGATAAAATCCCATTCATCAACTTATTCAGCTCCACTTCAAATCTAGTTAGGTTGTATAACTCCACTAGCTCTAGAGGGAAGTTGTTCCTGAACGTCACTCCTCTGATGGTTAGAAACCTTCTTCCACTTTCCAGACTAACTTTATTCATGGCCATTTTATACCCATAAATAAGAAACAGGCCAGGGCTAGCTGACCCTGGTTTCAATCCACCGACCACTTGGGTTATTATGGGAGTCGCACACTTCCAGCATTCTACTGAGAGGGTGCCTGCAGTTTGTTGTAATCAGTAAGGCCAGACCTCAAGAGATTCTGTTCGTAAATCACAGGCCTCTTATACTTGATTTAAAGGTGAATTGCAGTTACCATTAATGCTTTAGGTTGGATGCCCTCTGTAGGTAAAAGGATGCTGAAATCATACAAATACCTGAGCTGTTCTGAAATTGCATCTCAATAAAGGACGCAGTTAAATATACAGGCCCATACATTTTATATTCTCTCTCGTTAGACTGTGCTCAACTCCCAGTGTGCTAAGATCACAGAATCTCAATTCCAGCACTACCGTTACAGAATTTTAAGGAGGCCAGGACTGCAGAGAACAGCACATCTCAATCATGTGGGATCAGAGAGAGAACTCAGGGGCTGATATGTGGAAAATATTTCCATAAAACTCATAGATCATGTGAAATTCACTCTGATTCCAGTGCAGACTCAGATATGGACCTATAAAAAGTCAAGGAGGGTTATGGACAAAGTTGACAATGCAGATGATTCTTAGGGAGAACTGATTAAACAACGTCAGAATAACCACTGCATGGGCCGCTGACAAAATGCCAAGATGGAAACAGACCATTGCCTAATATACCATTGTTTTCATTCTCCAATTGGTGGAGACTGAATTGTCTATAGAAGGTAGATCAAGAACATCTCTTCTCCGGTCTCATAACACAAGAACAGGAGAAAAATCAATCAAATTAAAAGTTAGAAAATTCAAAATCAAGACAAGGAAGTCAATTTTCACAAAATGTACGATTATTCTAGGGAAC
Source organism: Chrysemys picta bellii (assembly GCF_011386835.1). Lineage (NCBI taxonomy): Eukaryota > Metazoa > Chordata > Testudines > Emydidae > Chrysemys > Chrysemys picta. The sequence continues at coordinate 6,001,301 of NC_088794.1, forward strand.
TCATTGCCACAAGAAGTAATTGTGATCAAGAATTTAGTGAGGTTCAAAAAGGGATAGGATATTTTTAGGCACATGCAGAATATCAAGAGTTATAATTAAAGAAAATACTTTTGGGAGAGAGATTAAATCTCATGCTTGAAGGTTTAAACTAATCTCTAACTATTGGAGATTAGGAGGAGACCTAATGTTGGGGGCAGATTCTCCCACATCTGCCTTCTGTGAGGCTCTTACCTTTCCTTAGAAGCATCTGGTATAAGGCACTGTCATAGACAGGCTATTAGACTAGATAGACCTTGTGTCTGATCCTGTCTGGCAATCCCTATGTTTCTGAGACGGAGGGGAACCGGTAACTTCTACAGGTTAGTTCAGTCTTGGAACAAGAGTCTGCCCCAGAGCTTCCCCACACTCTGCAGGGTTATGGCTAGCGTTAAGGTTGGGAAGCTGTTAACATAAGACAATTCACACTTGCCCCTGTGGATGCATAATTTGATGTGTATCTGTAACACTGACAGACCTCGGTAGACAGGATCGAACCTAGGACCTTTGCAGCTTAGTGCATGAGTCTCTACCACATGAGCTAAAAGCCACATGGCTCTTAACTAAGGCCGTAGGGCACATTCATTAATCTCTCTCTAAGTGGTCTCAGGGCCACCAGATGGGACAGAGCACCACACCCAGGAGGTGTGTGGGTTACATATCTACACCAGGTTACAAGTTAAGGACATGATCTGCCAACTGGGTAAAACGAGCCAGACGGCTGCCCCAATAAGAGGCTTGTGCCCCTAAGTCATTTATGTGCTTTGGGAAATCCTGTGAGCATAAGGGCCAGATCCTCTTCTTGTATAAATGTATGAAGCCACATTGACTTCAATGGAATGACACCAATTTTGACCAGTTATGGTTCTGGTCCAATGACATCAGCAGAGCTCCACCTAGTTACTAAAGCTGGGGGTTAAACACGCCAATGGAGCTAATGCTGATTTTCACCCGCAGGGGATCTGGCCCCGTGGATTGCACTAGAGTGATGCTAGCTTACACCAGTGGGAGCGCCATTGATTTCAGTGACGCAAAGCTGATTCACACCCGCTGGAGATACAGCCACCTGGATGGAAGTGGCCCTCCATCGAGTTACGTTCGCTGGGGTTTCTGGCCCATTGACATCAGTGGAGTGATGCTGATTCACACCCGCTGGAGATACAGCCCATCGATGGACGTGGCACTCCATCGAGTTACGTTAGCTGGGGTTTCTGGCCCATTGACATCAGTGGAGTGATGCTGATTCACACCCGCTGGAGATACGGCCACCTGGATGGACGTGGCACTCCATCGAGTTACGTTAGCTGGGGTTTCTGGCCCATTGACATCAGTGGAGTGATGCTGATTCACACTGGCCAATTGTGTTTCATGTAACCATCAGTTTCGACACTGATTTATATTAATGTTGCATTGACGTAAAACACTCTGAGGACTGCACTGTTTTTTCCAGATTAAATAGGAGATTCTGGGTATTTCCCCAACATCGTTTTTTGCCTTTTTAATGGCAGATTTTGATACCCTTACCCACACTTTTTCAGCAGGTAGTCCTGTGGAAGTCAATGAGACCAAACTCAGAGTAAGAGGCTAGTCAGTGTAAGGACATCAGAATCGAGCCTATAGTTTCGAGATGCACTAACATATTGCTATGTATCGGATAAAGCCCCTTCTTGTCTGTCTTGTGTGCATTAAAATTCTTTTTTAGTTTATTTGGAACCTAAGTCTATCTTGTTTTACTTGCACTGAGTAGTACTTGATCTCACTGAGGCTACTGGTATGAGTAAGTACCAGTCAATGTGAGCAAGGATCATAGACTCACGCCCGCAGTGACCTGGTTTGATTTGTCATGACTTTGGACACAATGGGCCAAATGTAGCCCTGGCACAAAAGAATGATGCCAGGGATGAATTTGGCCTGAAAGTGAAGATATTGAAAGGGGAAAAAAAGGGAAAGAGAGTAAATGCTATTGTCCAACACTGGTTATGCTGGTAATGTTCATGTTGACATAATTCCCCAAAGTTAGGAGAACTTTGTAGAAAGCATCCATTATTATGGATTATAATAAACTGCTGTGGGCCTCATTAAAACATTGTTTTTTGAGCAATTCTGTCATTATCTAATTAGGCAAGAAAACGTATTGGGAATAGTTAGGAAAACAACATATGACTCATTACACAGAAATAATGTCAGTATTAACACTTGCTCTACCAGAGTAATGAATAAGTAAACATATTTGTAGTTTAACTGAAGTTAAGAAATTAGCCGAGACAGTTTGTACAGGGGCACCTGCTCCCGGAGAACAGCTGTGTATAAAAAAATAGCTGCCCCTTCTCATTAAAATCAATCTGAAAAAACTACCAGCCCCCTTGTCATTCATTAAGGGCCTGAGCATTGACCATTGGACTCAATGGAGTCTTTCCATGGACTCCAGGGCATATTAGTTCAGTACCATAGATCCAAGTCCTGGGCATTCTTATGTGAGTGCTTCAATTTACGCATGTGAGTAATCCCTTTGACGTCAATTGGACTACTCACATGAGTAAAATTAAGCACATGCACATGTGTTTGCAGGATTAGGGAACTTGGAAAGCACAAGCAAGGTTGTCAACACAAATGCTTCAAAGACAACCTAAAACAGAATCTCAACTCATGTAACATAAATATAGATAAGTTTGAAGACACAGCCAAGGAGAGATCTGAAAGGACAACAACTATCAAACAGTTTGAGCAAGATGCACAAGAAAAACTCATTGAAAAAACGGTCAAGCATCATGCCAAGTCTTCATTGGGAGCCTGCATATTTCTAAGTGACATCCATTAAAATCTTGCTCCTTGCAAATTGGGCTTTACAGCCACAAGGAAGCATACGAGATGCCATGATGTCATTGCTGGATACAATGGACAGCCATACAGTCTCTCCTCAGATATGTTCAAAGATGATGTTCACAAAATTTTGGGTCAGAGAACGTTAAGACGTTTCAGCTACACCCACAAAGGCACGTCAGGTAACTAATTGCCATTTGAGATGTATAAGTCCAACATTTAGGTGCTACTGAGGCTCAAAGGCACAAAAGGGCTGTTAGATTCCTAGTTCCCACAGATGCTCATTGGGAGCTGAGTGCTTATCTAACCTTTGTGCTTTGGGAATACCCCTCCTTCGGCTACGTCTTTACTTCCGTGCACACTTGGATAGCTGACTGTGTACATGCTCCTGCATATTCCTCAGACCTGCGTGTAGTGTCCACATATACTGTGCTGGAGAGCGGTAAAACCCTGTGTAGACCACATACCTGCATCCACACTGCCACTTTTGTTCTGCCAGAGCAGCGCTACCACTTCAGAGGCAGTATCCCAGGGTTCTGTGCCTCACAGGAGACACTCTAGGAACTACCTTTCTGAGTGCAGTTGCCACGGCCCATCCCTTTTACGCATTTGCCCATGGCAGTAGCCGCTTATCTCTCCCTCTGGCCACACTGGATAGAAGACATGGAATGATGGTGGTTCTGCTCCAGCTCCTTGTTAGCAGGTTTTCTCTTCACCCTCTCACTCCACCAGTTCTCGTTATGCAGACAGAAAGCTGACCAGAAGTCCAAAGTGCAGATAATGCAATGTTTATTGGGTTTAGTTTCCAGCAAACATGTCCCATAACTCTGAGGTCACAGAACCTTGTTTCCCAGTGTCCTGTTCCCCACCTCCTCGGTAGGTATAATGATACCTGCAATGCACGCCCACCATCCCACCCCTTACAACTTATGGTCACGCTCCGTTTCGGAAGGTCGTGGGTCTGGGGGTCTTCATCCCACCCCTTTTGTGCCCCATGGGAGGGGTAAGGAGTGAGGTTGTGCTACAGTCAGAGGCAGGCATATCTCTGGCCTTTTAGTGTTTTACATTCCCCCCAATCACCCTTTGCCCCTCCTGACTGGTTGTTTGACCTTGCCTTGAGATAGGACTTGAGGCAGTCTTCAAGGGTGTGCTCATATATTACACTCCCACCATGCCCAGTAACACTTTTACTGCTCTTATCTGTTCCCATTATACTAACAAACCTATCTGGCTTAGGCAAAAGCAGCATACATGGTGTCTGTCTTTGTCCTTAGTAAGGGTCCCTTTATTCACACATATTAGTAAGAATGTGTGTGTGTGTGTGTGTGTGTGTGTGTGTGTGTGTGTGTATGTGTATATATATATATATCAAAAAAATCGAACAGGCAAACAAAACTTAAAATACTATTTCAGGCGAAAATACAAACCAGTATCCTACATTGGCACTCGCACTCCTAACACTCCTTCTTCAGGGACAAGTGTTCATGCGGTGGGGTGGGCAATTGGCAAGATGCTGGGTGGAATCTGGACAGAACTTTCTGACATGACGAAGATGGCTGACCATGATGGGTGACTGACAAGCTCCTCTGGCCCCATGGAACAGATATGGTGACTGCCTGTATTGCAAAGGTATGCCCATGGATGGACTGCCACTTCTGGTCCAGGAGAACCAGCATGGTGTCGTGAGATTGCATGATTTTGGATAACTGGGATGACGAACGATGGCTTCAGAACTTCAGAATGTGTGATGAGATCACCCCAACCCTCGAGTGCCACAAGCCTCGATTTAGGAAAGCCAGGCCAGTGCCAAAGCGAATGGTTATTGCCCTGGGGAAGCTGGTGCTACCTGACCAGCTCAGACAACATTTTCAATTCCGAGGAAGGACTGGAGGCTAATAATGGTAAGATCCAGATAGTACTGTGGTTTTTTTTAATATAAATATTTACATTGCCTCCTGGGGGTGGTGGGAAAGGGGTTTGGTTCCTTCCAGGGCCTGAGGAAGAGCTCTGTGTATGCTCAAAAGCTGGTCTCTCTCTCACCAACAGAAGTTGGTCCAATAAAAGCTATTACCTCACCCACCTTGTCTCTCCCTCAAGTTGAGAACTGGAAGCCTGCAAGGTGTACGAGTGAAAAATCAGTTATTGGCTCAGCTCTACTTATATGGCCCCATCACCAGAGTATCTCAGAAGCTTTAATATATTTATCCTCACAACATTCTTGTGAGGTAGGGAAGCGTTAATATCCCCAGTTTGCAGGAACAGAAAGACTAAGTGGTTTGCCCTACGTCACACAGGAAGACTGTGATGGAGAAAGGAAATGACCGTGTCTCCTGAGTATCAGGCTAGTGTGCAAGCCACTGGAGGGATTGTTCAGGTTCCTGCCTGAGAAAAATAGCTGGTTCACTTTGAAAAAAGAGATAAAAGAATCACCAGGGAGTTTGCACAGGTTTTGTAGGCAACACAATTATGTGCAGTTATTCCCAGGGGACATGAAAGATGTTCTAATAATCCCACCTGTGCCTGGTCTCATGTTCAGACTCGGCAGCACTCCAAGGATTCTGTCCCAATATGCCACCAAAACAAATATAAACAACCCCTCCAACCTCCAAAAACAATCCCCTTTGGGATCAAGAACATCAGACATCTCCCTCTTGTAGGTTTGTCGTTTAAGCTCCAAAGGAGATGGTATAAATTTTCTCCTTTAGTTCCGACATGTGGATACAATTGTCATTTAGAGCTAATTCACCTGGAGATCAGACTCACTGAAATCAGAGTCCTGGTTATCTGAACAGCACATTGATATTGTTTTTTCTGTTGCAGAATAAGCAGTGACAAGGGAAATGATGCCCACGCCGCTCGCATTCTGAGAAAGGGAAGCGATTACTTAGGTAAGAATAACATATTGCAAAATAGAGGGCGTCTCAGAGTATTAAAACTTTTATTTCTATTTTTTTGAAAATGTATTTTGACGGTAAAGAAATGTGTCCAGTCGGCATATTTGCCACATGTGTCTGGGGGAGATCAAGGATGTGGATTGTTTCATTAATTATGTGCAGTGATGCGGTGCAGGTGATGGACTATTCTGGAGGTAGATATTCTAAGAACACTGGATCCTCGGCTGGTGTCAGTCAATGTAGCTCCACGGAAGTCGATTCCCATTCATGCTAGCTGAGCATCTGACCCATCATTCTTTATCCACAGCTGAATCAGCAACTCCCACTCCCCCCCGTCTAGTTCCTAGATTTATATCCTCTAGATGTGGGACTAGACACACGCGCAGACTGCTGAAAGAGGGGAGCAGTGTTTTAGGGAAACCTCCCATTGTCACAGCCAGTGCGTGTTCTGGTGCATGGCGTAGGAGATGCACTTTCAAAAGACATCAGTCTAACTTCTTCCCCGTTGATATACAGCCTGAAAAACAATCTTTAGAAACATGAAAACTAGTGATGGTCAAAACAATGGATGGAGCAATTCTGTCAGAAAATGCAAATTTGACAAAAAATAACATTTGGCAGGAATGCATTGATTTTGATTACATTTTGGATGGGAAGATGTCTAACCAGAATATGTCTTACTTTCTCATTTTGTTTTGATAATGTCCAAATGTTTTGCTCTGATAAGGTAAAAATGTTTCATTTTGAGTCTATCGTATTGTTTTATTTCATATTTACTTTTATATTATATTAAAACTTTAATGTAATCGTCTATATTATGTTAAATATATTACATTATATTATTGTTTTAAAATGACTGAAAAAATATCTTTTCAATGTTTCTGAACTGAAATTGTTCAGAATTTCCATTCCTGTGCAAAGTTTGAAATGTCAACATTTCATTCGGATTTGGAATTTCAAAATTTGGATTTAACCATGGAATGGAAATTTCCTTTTCTAATGAGCTCTAATTTAAACCAATAAAGAAAATGTGTAAGGCCGTATTCACCAAGGGACTTAGGCGTTGGAATGCTCAGTGTTATACTGCCTAACTTTTAGGTCCCTAGAAAATTTCCAGGATTCACAAAACCTGAGTTAGGACCCTGGGCTCCCTATGCCATGGGGGGAGGGGGAGGAGAGAAAGCTGGCTAGGAATGGAGTTCACAAAAGCCAGCATGCTGAGTGGGAAGCTCGCCAATGGGAGAATGCCCTAAGCGCTGTCCCTCAGGAGTTCAGCACCTGAGTCCCAACTGCTTGTGATCAATGGGCAGGAGGACAGTCCTGTAGACCGGCACCTAAGTTGCTTCTTTTGAGAAATGCAAGGGAAGGAAGTGTTGGTGCTCATGCTGGCATCACCAACCTTCTAACTTTTATTCTGGTGGTAAGAGCAGTCATCCAGGGTGTGGGAGACCCAAGTTCCATCCCTCTCCCCCCCCCCCCAGTTTTGTGGGGATAAAACGTTTAAAAGTTGGTCTCTCATCCCACTGGGCTATGGGGTATTCCGATGAGGGCTCCTCCAGTTTCTCCAAATGAAGCTGTTCCACTGCATACAAATACTTAAACGGACAATTGGCCAAAAAGAGTGTGAGAATGATTCTATAGCCTGATAGGTCCGGCCCCCGGTATAAGGAGTGGAACAGGAGAAATAGGGTAAAATTTTAGGAGGGAGTTAATTGTGTTTGACATCAGACGCTCTGAAGTACAAACAAGGGGCCAGGCTACTGGTACACATACTCTAGAAGCTCATCGAGTAACTCTGGCAACTCAGTATGGTGAATACGGATCCCTTTCCTACAATTCTGCCTGCCTGCCACGTACCTTATTGTATGAAACTACTAGCCTGGCCCCATAAAAGGAAGTGGACGAGCACCTATGTCCTATATCCTCACCTTAATAGCTTGCTGTGCACAGAGTACCACTGGCCAGGGGTGGAATGAATCAACCTGGGTAACTGTATGTGAATCTAGTCATAATACATTATATTGTAATGAAACAGCACTGGATGAGCTCTTGACAGTCAGCACTGAATATGGGACTTCTCTCTAGTACAGGGGTAGGCAACCTATGGCCCGTGTGCCGAAGGTGGCACGCGAGCTGATTTTCAGTGGCACTCACACTGCCCAGGTCCTGGCCACCAGTCCGGGGGGCTCTGCATTTTAATTTAATTTTAAATGAAGCTTCTTAAACATTTTAAAAACCTTATTTACTTTACATACAACAATAGTTTAGTTCTATATTATAGACTTATAGAAAGAGACCTTCTAAAAACGTTAACATGTATTACTGGCACACGAAACCTTAAATTAGAGTGAATAAATGAAGACTCAGCACACCACTTCTGAAAGGTTGCCGACCCCGATCTAGTAGAATGGTTTCAGAGTGGTAGCCATGTTAGTCTGTATCAGCAAAAAGAACAAGGAGTCCTTGTGGCACCTTATGCACAAATAAATTTGTTAGTCTCTAAGGTGCCTGTTCTTTTTGCTATCTAGTAGAATATAAGCCTCTACCGCCCGATCATTCATTGGCGATCCCTCGATTCGAGGCTGATCTCTACCACGGATTTACATTTGGGCCCTGAGATGACTCAGGAATCCGATCCTGGAACCACAAATCTGCCCACAGTAGGTACAGACATTTCATGGCCGGCCAGCTCTCTGCTGGGAGAAAGTTCTTTCTTTTTCCTACCGCCTGAGCTAAGAGACCCATGGCTGTTAGTTCAAAACCCATAATGGAGTCTTAAACCTCTGTTAGATCTCACCAGAGAACCACATGGTATATGATCAGAATGACCCCAAGGAATTGATACTCAGCCTTTATTTGTCTCTTCTTTCCATGTAATGCTCGCTTTCTCCCTTGTGGGGAACAGCACATCTGGGATAAATGTTGAAGGGGAATCACACCACCGTGACGGAGTTCATCTTGTTGGGATTCACGGACAACCAGCACCTGAGAGTCATGCTCTTTGTGGTGTTTCTGTTCATCTACTTGCTCATCCTGGTGGGGAATCTCGGGATGGTCACTTTAATCAGGATTGAGTCCCGGCTTCACACCCCCATGTACTTTTTCCTCAGTAACCTGGCCCTCTTAGATGTCGGCTACTCCACCGTCATCGCTCCCCAGACACTGATGGCCTTTGCAGTGGAGAGCAAAGCAATTACATTCACTGGGTGCGCTCTGCAGTTCTACTTCTTCTGCATTGCTGTGTCCTGTGAGTGCTGCCTGTTGGGGGTGATGGCGTATGATCGCTTCACAGCCATCTGCAGCCCATTGCTGTACACTGTCATCATGTCCAAGCGGTTCTGCGTGCTGCTGGTGCTGGGGTCGTACCTAGCCAGCTGGGTAAATGCAACAGTTCAGACTATATTTATATTCCGTTTGTCCTTCTGTGGATCAAACATCATCAACCATTTCTTCTGTGATGTGCCCCCCATCCTGAAACTGGCCTGCTCTGACACCCACATCACAGACATTGTTCACTTCACCTTTTCTACTGTAATTATAACATCTAATCTCTTGACCATTGTCATCTCCTATGTGTACATTGTGGTTGCTATTCTAAGGATCAACTCCACGGAAGGCAGGCGCAAAGCCTTCTCCACCTGCACCTCCCACCTGACGACCATCACCATCTTCTACGGAACGGTCATTTTTATGTATTTGCGGCCCAGTTCAAAGTACTCCATGGACCAGGACAAAATCATCTCTGTGTTTTATACCCTGTTGATCCCCATGCTGAATCCCCTGATCTACAGCCTGAGGAACAAGGAGGTGAAAGAGGCTTTTAGGAGGATGATAGGAAGGTTTTTTTCTCAGTGAATGTAAAGGTGGAGACTTTAATTTTGAATAAATAAATGGGAGTAAGATGGAGGAGTCACTTCTCTGTGTCATTATCTTGATTTCCGTGAATCACCAAATTTGTTTGTGTTGCATCAAAAGACACTAGCGGTCAGATTTTCCAAACAGTTCTGCATCCACCTACCAGCTACTAGTTCAGCACTTCAGCAAGTCGTCCAATTTTCCAAAGTGTTCAGCTGCCAGTCAGGGCCTTAAATTCAGAGCCCAGAATCATTGATCTCAATGGTAACTGCTCGATGCTGAGCACTGGGGCAGATCTGGCGCCTTCATGAGGGTCCTAACTGGTGTAGTAGGAAAAGAGCCTGAAACAAGGGGCCCAGTATGGGGCCTGCAGCCTGAGCAAGAGTTGCGGCTAGAAGCAAGCACTGCTCACAGGTGCAGCATAACTCCGCCAGCCTCTCGGTCAGACTGTGCGTGTGTGGAAAAGTACAGCCACTGGCAGGAAAGGAGCTGAGGCTGCAAAGCAAACACCGCTAGGCTGGAATCACAGGCTCCTGTACTTAGCACTAGGAGCACCCGGGACATCAAGCGCTAGAACATCCGGACACCAGAGAGAGAACCAGAACCTGCTGACCTCCTAGGTGTCATGACATGATGAATAGAGATGTTTTGGTTATACCACCCCATACATGGAGACGGGTAGGCTTAGGTGATATCAGAGGGTGGTACATGACCTCATCAGAGGGCAACGCATCAGGGGGCAGTACAAGCCCTATTGGTAGTAGGGTATAAATAATGATTACAATAAAGTAACTTGTTCGGCCCAGGGGATGCTGGCAGGTCCGTCCAGTGATTAAGCCAGCCGTTCCATTGTATCGGAGTGCTCAAATTTGAAGGGTCTTGTAAGATACAGGACACTTCTCATTGTGCTTCACTACAATAAACCAGGGCTCGGGTGCCTTCGTTGCTCAGCTAATCCGTGGTTGTTGATTTCTTCGATCGTGGGGTGTTGTCTCGGTTACCTGCAGAAGCTGAGACATACACACACAGGGGTACGCAACACCGCGACTCTCCTACAGTAGCCAGATTTCATGGTCTATGGTAAAACGCCATGAATTTGGTAGGGCTCTACTCATACAGGTGGAGGTCCCTGTTCATTAAGCCATTAATTGAGTTGTCACATTCATCCCTATCCAGCTAAGTCTTTAAGCATGTGCTTAACTTTAAGTAAGCGCTTTATTCCCACTGAGTATCTGATCTCTGGAACTATTTGAAACTATCCTGCAAAGTGCCTTATGATAAGAAAATGAACCCCCTGGTAACACTGACCTATTCCTTAGCTGCTGCCCATTTTGATAGTGAGAGTTCCCACCTATTTGGTTTGCATATTTTGTCCTCGTAAGGATCCCAGAGGACTTTGCAGCTATTATGGACACATATTCTTTTCCCTACAACTATATTCCACCTGTTTCTACGAGGAGGACAGAAAGGCCGTTTTTTGCTAATATAGTGTTGTCAACTCCAAACATGCACAAATCATGAACCAGGCCCCCAGAATCATTAGATTGATTGGGGGAGGGGGAGAAAAACCTTGAGATTTTATATGAAGAGTAAATGTTTTGTTTTTTTATTTGCCTTTTGGGGTTTTTTTTTCAACATTTAGACTACATTCTGGTTTCTTCGGAACCATGAGGGCTAGAAACATTGTTTTTTTTTAAATGAAAGTTGAGAGTCTAATATCTTCAAATGCCTCCAGGAGTTGAGACTTTAAGACAGCCTCCAAATATTGTGTAAACATAATCACAAGGAAAAGGTATACATCCGAAGAAGTGGGCTGTAGTCCACGAAAGCTTATGCTCTAATAAATTTGTTAGTCTCTAAGGTGCCACAAGTACTCCTGTTCTTTTTGCGGATACAGACTAACACAGCTGCTACTCTGAAACATAATCACAAGGGATGGCCACACTGCTAAAGATATTGTCCAGCCAAATTTAGGAGGCAGGAGAAAGAAAAACAGCTGAGTATAAATTAGGGAGCTAGATGAATTTTTTTTATGTAGAACTTTATTCAAAACATACTGGGGCTAATGCCCCTACCTCTTGAAGGAAAGTCTTTTAGGACTTCTACGGGTCAAAAATATTGAAGTCTCCTTTAAATGCCAGCCCCCCAAATGGGACAGGACGATACTAGGACGGTGATTCAGCTTCCTGATTTTCCAGTGCTGTTTCCTTTAAGCAAGCAGCCTCTACAACCCTGCTAGGGTTGTACCTACAGTAAACGATGTGCCCGGATGAACACCCCATACACAAGTCAGGCATTTCAACACCCCCTAGTCCACTGATAGGGTCCTGATTCTACTGAACCTTCTATCTAGTCACCCACAGCCCTTCCTGTATCATTGATAGCAAGATGACATAAATATCTCATGGCAGTGTGGTGGCTTATGCTAAAAGGTTTGTTGGGGTTTGTTCTCAACTGGGCTCTTTCTGAGTCAAATCAGCAAAAATAAAATGGAGTGAAGGGTTTTCTCTTTTGCACTGCTGGATAAGGCCCCCTTTCTTCTCCTGAAGACTGAGCTAGCAAACGCAGGGCCTGGGGCACTGAGCGCTGGGGCTGTGGGTGAGCGGGGAGCAGCCCAGACAGAAGGACACAGAGAAGGAGCAAAGGAGCCCCAGATACAGCCAGAGAAGCAGTAGTAGTGTGACCCTGAGGAAAAAAACTAAGGCTGTAAGATTTTGGGTGAGCAAGTGTAACATTCATGTGAATTTTTTATGTCTGCTGGGCTGGGTGCTTGTATTAGTGACAACAACTATCCATCCTGCAGTTCAAACAAAAGCTGGTGAGGTTGGTGCTGGATATTAGATCCTATGGGTGTTTTAGATCCTGGGGGAGTTCATTCCTCAGCACTGGATGGCTCCGGGAAAGCTCTGTCTCTGGCTCAGACGAGCCTGCCCCACCCCCTCCTTCATTTGTGTCACTTCTTCAACGGTCACCCTGTGCGGCCGAGGACATTCTGCCATTCAGTCACCCCGGCTCAGGCCTGTGGATAAGGCTGATGTTGCTAACTTTATGTTGTGTGTTTAGTGTATGTGTTCTAGGGGGTCGCACACTCGGTTGCTGCTGTCGAGTGAACTTATTGCACACACCAGAGGATTCCCACATCCCTCCATTCCCACCCCCAACCTTCCTGTGCGCCACCGTCCCATGTCCCTCAATTGCAGGGGCTCTGTGTGCCCCCCAAACTCCCTCATCCTCCCATACTAGGGACCCCATTTTCCCCTCCAATGCCAGCAGCATTGTGTGCCTCCCATTGCCCCCATACCAGGGGCTTTGTGTCCCCTATTCCTCACTCTCCCAATGCCTGGGTCCCCAGTTCTCACCCATGGCAGGGGCTCTCAATGTGCTCCCATTCCCCTATTTCCCTCCCATCCTAGGGTTCCCTAGTCTCCCCTCCCCACACAAGGAGTTGTGTGTGCCCCTCATTAATCCCTCCCTCTATACCAGGGTCTCCCTTCTCTCTCAGGCAAGGAGCTCTGCCTCCCTCCCATTCCCACCTCCAGCCCCATGCTGGGGGTTCTGTGTGTCCCCTTGCCCCACACCAGGTTCCCCCAATTTCATTCTGTCTGGAGTGGCTCACAACTGTGAGTGCCAATCTCAAGTCAGACTGTCAGAAAACAGGGCAGTCACCCCAAGCTGGTGGTGTGGTCTGTAATTAGATTTCACCAACCAGTAACAAATGTGAACTCCTGGATCACTGTTCCAGTCTTACCGGGGAGTCACAGACAGTCGACTTAAGCTCTCCAGCCCATCTTACCATGCAAACAAACTGGACTTATGCATCCGAAGAAGTGGGCTGTAGTCCACGAAAGCTTATGCTCTAATAAATTTGTTAGTCTCTAAGGTGCCACAAGTACTCCTGTTCTTCTTTTTGCGGATACAGACTAACACGGCTGCTACTCTGAAACTGGACTTAGTGATAATAGTCACATAAACCAAAAATCACATCATATCAGGTTGCTCCCAGTTCCAAGACACCAGTCACTTCCCCCTCATTGATTGGTACTCTGGATCTTACACCAAGGACAACACTGGTAGCCAATTCTATAGTTAACTAACTACAGGTTTATTAGCTGACAAAAGACATGAGTGTTATTGAGGTTAAAGCAGGTAAAATACATTAACAGGTGAGTCAAAGTTTGTAAACCCAAAAGGATAGCAGAGATGTAGTAACCTGCCAGTTCAGGGCTACCCAGAATAACTCTGGGGATCTCCATCTTCCCGGTTAGTTATTGCACGGTGGTAGAATCGAAACAGTCCAGAGATAAAGGATCTTCCTTTGAATCAGGACTTATAGCTTCTTCTCCACACAACAGTCAGAGCAGTGTTCATACTCACACAATGGCCAATTGCTTTGAATTTAGCACTCTTCATTTGCATTCAATGAGTTATTTAATTACAAGTTTAGACATAATATAACTGCCTGCCTTTACATTATAATAAGAAGAGATAAATGAAAACAATGCAAGTAACATTCCATTAGTTTGATGAAGTTCTAACATCTGAATACACTCTTAGATTAACACACACTTTGATCTAGATCTGTTTAATTACCAGACAAGCATAATGTAAATGTAATGTACTAGTAAACAACAAGATATAGTTTGGCAAAAACAATACAATTAACATCTACTTTGATCTCTATTAACACACAAGTGAATTGGCTGAATATTTACTAATACATTTAACCCCTTTGATAGTCACACCCAAGTGAATGGGCCTATGGCTCTGGCCTGAGCTTGTTTGTCAGCCTCACATCTGCCACCAGGAGTTATGTGAGCCCTTCACACCAGGGTCCCGCATTCTCCCCCCATGCCATGGGCTGTGTGCATGCCCCTGTTCTCCCATCTATACATCCCCATTCCCTCTTCCATCCCTCCTCCATATTGTTTTTTTTTCTGGGACATCAGTCATTCAGGTGACCAACATCTTACACTCCACTGGGAGGATGGGCAGAGCTGAGCTGGGGGTGTTGTTATGCTGGAGGCATTAATCCAGCCATAAGCTAGTTCTTTGATCTATAGGCAACTGCAGAGGTGCTTGAAGATGTGGCTCTGCTAAATGGATGCCAGGAGCTTCATGTGTCCCCCATTTTGCCCGTTGTGGTTTACTGATTTCTTCTAAACTCAAAAGGGTTCTGGCCATTTCACTGCCTGGAATTCTGGAATTGATCAGATGAGACATTGAAAAATTATCCCATCACAGACAGAGACACAGACAGAGAAATAGCACCAAGCGGGGTGTAAGGGCGTTGCATGTCTGGCCAAAAGTGACATTTCTAGGGTTTTTTTATCCCTTGGATGGGGCAGCATCCGCCACTTCCCTTCCTCGCCCATCCCCCCATCCCCACAGCACCCCTATGCAGAGGGTGGCCGGCAATCGCAGGGGGAGTAGCCAATAGCACCAGGGCGCCTCAGCCTTACTGCCCTCGGTGAGAGGGGTGTGCGGGGCAGAAAGCAGGGCAGATGGAAAGACCATTCTCAGGGGTGGGATGGGATGGGTTTATGGGGATTCCCTTTGAATCCTCAGGGTCTGTTGGGTTTGCTGCCTGCATCCCTCCCTTCCCCATTACGTTATGCTGCAAACCACCCTTGTTGTTGTTTCTGAAGTGCTTTTTCCCTCCCATGTGTTTTCCCATGGAAGGTGAGCATCAGGGCCAGGCTGTTTGGTGTCAGATTAGCCGCAAAAGTGCAGGTTATTTGTCCTAACCACTGCACCAGTAAAATGCAGTGGTGAGGACAAATTTGGGATTTTGGTCATTTGCTCCTTAAGACAAAGATGCAGAAACTCCACATATGGGTCTTTCCCTCATCTTTAATTTTGCCATAAATTCTATGGGATGTGAAATGTGAAAAAGCATTGCTTCTTTATCGGTTTGGAAGCTGCAACCTGTGTCTTATATTAAAAGAGAAACAACATTCCATATTTAGAAGATAAGGGATTTTTTTCACATGCCACATTTAAAGAAAATTCACTGCTGTAACTTTCCGCTCACAACAGAGTTTCTCAGCCTGTTTTTTACTTCAATATAAAGGCTTCCTTTAGGCTCTCCAGTGCCTGCTCTTTGGTTATTTTACCCCAGTCCTCGGGGAGATCGGCAGGGAGAGCATCAAACGCCTCAGCAAACTGGTGATTGAATTCCTTGAAAACAAACTTCCAGTAATCGGAAGCCGTGATGCTGGGATCTGGCTGGATGCGCCAGTCCGGAAAATATTTCTGATAATCTTTATAAGGATGAAACTCCCCTTTTGTCTCTGTACATCTAAATGTGTTATTGGAAGCCACAGAAGAGGAGCATATATCATAGGCAAGTCTCCTTGTTATATTCTCCTGGCTTTCCCCTAATCCTCTAGGCCGATGCACTGCTGCAAAATGCTCTGTATGTGCAGGGGTTCCTGCGTCACAGGGGACTTTACAGAATGGACACTGCTTCCCACAGCCAAACACTCGCTTGAAGATCTCATCCTGGGGCTTCACTGCAAGTTTTGAGAGTTTTGACTCAATTTCCAGATTTTCAAAAGTGGATAAAACTTGTTTTTCCAGATCAGGAATAAACTGTTCTATAAAAGCTGAAAATTGGTCTGCACTTGCTGTGTTTTTAAACAGTATCACTTCTAAGCTGTCCTTGGGAATGACTAGATCCTGCTGCAGCTTTCCACAAAAGTTGTCTAAAAAGGCAGAGACTGTCTTAGTCTTCAAATCTTTGGAGTTTTTCAGAACATCACTGAGTTTATTAATTACTGGGGAGAAAATTCTTTTCTCCAAATCTCCCAGACTTGCCTTCTCTCTGTAGCGTGTTAACACGTGTCTCTGTATCCAGGTTTTGATAAAATATACATAATTCCTTGTGTATTGCACATAATTGTTAAAGTCATTTTCTTCCAACAGCTGCTCTAGAACAAAGAATTGGAAGAAGTTTTGGGTGCTGTATTCAACAGACCGTTCACTGCTGAGAATGTCAGCCACGATTTCTGTCCCAAGTCTCTTGTTCACATAGTCCACCAGGGCAGGTCTCAGACACTGATCATAGAAATTCCAGGCCCTGTCTTGACACTCATCCTTCTCTAAGTACAGAGCTTTGAATGTGGAGAGATACTGAGGTTTCAGTTTCCCCAGACGTTGCTCAGGATCATTTTCTTTAATGAATTCTTCATGCATCTTCTGAAATGCCCGAGCTGCATCCCCCAAAATGTGAAGCTTCAGGTCAACTTCAAAGCAAGCAGTGAGGTGAAGGTTTTGAACATTCGCCTGCTGAAGCTGCTCATTAATCATCCGCAACAACTCTCTGCAATAAGTATCATCATAATCTGCTTTGCCATTTACCTTTTCTTCAGTGTAACTATTGCACTCATCTATTAAGGATGTAGCAAGAGCCTCTGTTTTATGCCAGCATTCCTGTGTAAAGTATTCTTTCACAGCTGACACTGATATTTTGAACTTTAAGTATTCATTTTTCATTTTGAAATTTTGTGTTTTATAAGTAGGCAAGCTTCTCGCACCCTCTAACATCCGCCATGCTGCACTCCCCTTATTCTCTAGGTCTCTTCTCAAATGGAACTCCATTTCTTTATATATGATGCGTTTCTGTAAAGGAATGAGTGATAATTCTGAAAATGTTTCTCTCCACATGGTTTCAAATTCTTTCTCCTGTTCATCATTATTTAGTTTGCATTTGCTTTTCCTGCAATGGTTCAGAAGCCTGTCAACTTTCTCTTCAATTTTTCTCTTGTACTGTGACAGGACAGCGTCTGTTTTATGTCGGCCTTTTCTAATTTCAAACACTTCTTTCAACTTGCTGAATGAATAACTCTCCAGTTCATTCCTCAGACCATTTGCATTTCTCCTAAAGTCTTCTTTGTAGTTTTCTATCAGGTGCAGATTTTCTGCTCCACTTTCAAAATATTGTTTTAAATTATCCAAAATCTTCTCTGCTTCTTGCCTCAGTTTTTCCTGTGCCTCAGTCTTTAGTTCGGTTAAAACACTGGTGTCTAGTTTATCTGGTGGCTGATTTTGGATGAAAGTTTCCTTTTCAGGTACCCAGAGGTGCATCATCTTGCGGAAACCCCATTCCCACTCTGCATACTTCACAGACAGCGCTGGTTATAGGCTTCAGCAATGAGACTGTTTCTAAAGCTGAAGATAAAGTTTTCACATTTTACAGCATTCCACAGGCTCCTCACCCATTCGAGAAATTGGGGAATATCCTTGGGAGATCTGTTTTGTGAACAGCCTTTCAGAAATTCAAACAAATATTTCTTTAATTCATAAACCTTTTCACTGTATCCCATATTCACCGGAGCCATGGGAGGGACTCCATGCCACAGACCAGGAATGTACCAATTGTGTTTTTCCAGATCATAATCCATAATATCAGAAAATTTCATCTCCCTGCCTTTCTTTTCCATCCTTGCTGCAGCTTTGGTCATTTCATTCAGCTGCTCCAGGAGGTGTTTCCTGTCCCTCATGTTTTGTTCATGTGCAGACACATCACTGACGTTCTGATGCACAAACTGGCAGTTGGGTTTTTGCCCGATTTCTTCCATTCTGAGGAAGGCATGGACCACAGTTTGCAGAACATCCTTCATTTCGGTGGCGTTCTCCATGGCCATGTTAACGATCGTTATGTCACTCAGTCCAATCACCAGTGTGGCCAGCTCATTGTCATGTTGATAACTGTCCTCCAGCTTGGCCAGTTCAGGGGCTTTAAAGCCTTCTGTGTCTATCACCAGGATGAAATCACAGCCCAGCTCCTGCTGAAAGTTCTCTGCCACTTTAATGAGTGTCATGAAGGCTCCTCGCGTACATCGGCCACTGCTCACTGCAAACTGCAGGCCGAACATGGTGTTGAGGAGGGTGGATTTCCCAGTGCTCTGCACTCCCAGCACCGTTAGAACCAACATTCTGGACCTTCCCCCCAGCTTGGCATGGAGCTCTGTCAAAACATCTGTCACCCACTGCAGTGGGATGTTGGAGGCATCTCCATCAATCAGCTCCATGGGAAACCCTTCCAGCATCAGGTCAGCTGCTATGCCTGGGAGATGAAGAAATTGTCTTTGGCTTTCTGCTATTTTACTTTCCTTCACCATTGCGTGTTCAGCCTCATAGAACTGCCCCAACTCACGCATGAAATGCTCCACCCCTAAGGAACTGGCAGAGATTAGTTTATCATGTTCTGCAAACATTTTGGGGTCGTCTTTTGAGTTTTTGCATTTCTCTTTATATTGACCCCGTAGTTTAGAAAGATTCTCCCGAGCAATGTGATCCAGGTCAAACTTCATCCATTTCAGGAAGTAATGTTTCTCCTCGGGAGGCAGTCGGCCTAGTCCAGTAATAAATGTAATCAAAGCATCAGTCAGGTCATGTTTATTCTGCTGAACACGTAAATCCATTAATTTCTCTTTCAGTTGAGACTTGTATTTCTCCAGAGGGATGTCCCCTTGATTTCTCATTCGGCACAGCTCCTTTTCCACTTCAGCCAAGTTTTTCCAGGTCTCCCCCTGGAGTCTCAGCTTTTCCCTCTTGTACTTTGCCACATCTTTTATGTTTACGGTGATTTCCTTGGCATATTCACTGGCATGCTGACATTTCTTATTATCCTCATCTACCTGGATGCCTAACTGACGTGCAGTCTCAGCCATGGCTTCTATACTCACTCTCTTGGGAGAAGACTTCATTATAGTTGCCATTGCAGACTGCAGAGTTTTTACATATGCCGCCTCATTTGTGGCACGTCCTTTCTGCAGCACATGTGAGTTGTTCAGTTTCAGCACTGGGGCCAACTTGTTCAGGAATCCCAGTGTTTCCTTGGACGTCACAGCCTGATTATTAAAGATGAAGTAGTATTTAGTGGCTGATCCCTGCAGAGATGATAACAGCGCGTATTCTCTCTCACTGATGCTCTCTGTTAATATGAACACTGCTGAGGAGATCTCTGTTAAAAAGCTGAACTGCAGCCAGTGGGACTCAATGTCTCCACGCAGGTTTGTAACCGCAACGGGCTCTGGGAAAAGATCTGAATTTCCCATCCCAGCAGGGAAATACCAGGAAATCTCAACCAGCCCATCTGCGATTTCCCGAGGGACATTCCCAGACTCCATGTCCCGATGGATGAAGAAATCGTGGTGCTGCTGGGAGGGGCTGAGAACCTCATTGAGGAGTTTGGATTTGGAGAAGCTGCAGCTCCCCAGCCGCACAAAGGAAATGGTTGGTAGTGACATGAGCACCAGGCTCTCCTCTCTGAACCCTCTGCTGTCTGCCAGGGAGTGCGGCCTCCACTTCCTCACAATGTCCCTCATGGCCCACAGCATTAGGGTGCCCTTGGGGGTGTCGAGGGCAGGTAGCAGCAGAGGGAGGGCAAACTGGCACATGGACATTTTGGACAGGATCTCCTGCTGCAGAAAACTGTCTGAGCAAAGCAGAACAACACAGAGAAGATCGAGGGGGTTCAGAGAATCACTGGTGTCTGTGTCACTGAGAAAAAAAAATCTGCATGAATACCCAGCTCCTCTTTGTCCATAATGAGTGTTTGATCACCAGGTGCCCTGTGTTCAAGCTTTGTGTTCCTCGCTGTCCCATTCAGAGCCATGAGCTTCCTCAGGAAATGCCACGGTAAATCTCCTGTTGTCTGGGGAGTCCAGTTCATTACACTTTCTGGTGTGATTTCCAGGACATCTCTCAGCTTTAGTTTCCTGCGTCTGTATTTCTGCATATTTAGCTTTGATTCAATGTACTGAAGGGCTTTTTGTCTCTCTGCAGAAAGGAGATACAAGGGGGAAAATTAATTAATTTTCAAACTGGACACCATCAATTAGGCTTGAATAAAGACTGGGAGTGGCTGGGTCATTACACGAACTAAAAACTATTTCCCCATGCTAATTTTCCCCCTACTGTTACTCACACTTTCTTGTCAACTGTTTGAAATGGGCCATCCTGATTATCACTACAAAAGTTTTTTCTCTTCTACTGATAATAGCCCACCTTAATTGATTTGTCTTGTTAGAGTTGGTATGGCAACCCCCATCTTTTCATGTTCTCTGTATATATATATCTATATATATATATCTTCCTACTGTATTTTCCACTCCATGCATCTGATGAAGTGGGTTTTAGCCCATGAAAGCTTATGCCCAAATAAATTTGTTAGTCTCTAAGGTGCCACAAGTACTCCTCGTTCTTATTGCAAATTTGACATGAGTAGTTTCAGCCATTCATAAAATGACCAGAGGAGAAGAAGGAGATGGTGCTGCTGTTCCCTCCCCCCAGTCCTCCCATAACATGTAGCCCAGTGGATGTGGGAAAGCCAAGTTTGAAATCCTGCTGTGGAGCAGGCCCCAAATTAACTTTTTTGAGTCACCAAATTTAAAAAAAAATTAGATTTAGTGTAATGCTAACCAAATTTTATTTAAAAAATGTTTTTTGGAACTGCCACCAAACCAGAAAAAAAAAATCAATAATTCATCCAACTGTGCTCATATGCAGTCCTTCAGGCAATGAGGAAATTCCTCCTTCTCCCCACCTCCCCTGTTTACTGCTCTGTCTGATGGTTTCCTTGCCCCCACTTTTCTTCTCTGTACATCACATTAGGGCAGAAAGTGAGGATGAATATATAGTCAGCAGTCATGCTTCCTGGCCCAAAGTAGCAGTACATTCTACCCAGGAGACAGGACCACTAATGTCACAAAGGTTGAATGATGGCTAGAAATTGTAGGAACCAGCATAGAACGTAGAGGGAGGAGCACAAGTTGCAGGAGGGAAGAGTATGGAGGAGGCACCAGCAGGCCAGTCTGTGTGCACAGGGCTTGAATGTTAAGCTGCCATTGCTGCAGTTCTGTAAATAGTCACTTTAACATAGAACCAGTTTACTTTAATAAGATTGGATCCTTGCAGAAAAAAAGTTCTATGGATGATACTGAAGCAAATTGAGAATGAACAGAGAAAGGCCTGCAATTTAAATAACACCAATATCCTGAAAAGTAAAGGTGTAGAGGCATTAGACGACAAAGCCTGTGAATATGCTGTTCAAACATTATGCCAAGATGAGCAGGCTCATATATGATGATGAGGATAGAACCATGGCAAAAACATGCAAGATGGAGTATTCAGGAGGAAAGACAAAGATAATTCAAAAACATGCACATAGATCTGAGTACCATGGCTTCAGAAAGATCTTCCTCATACATGAGCTAGAAGATGCAATAGAGAAGCTTGTACCAAGCAAATCCTCTGGGTTGCAGCACATCTATGGCCATATGAAAGAGCACTTTGGGAAGAAGTTTAGAGCCAGGTTGTTCGACATCAGAAATTACTCAAGGATAAAAAGAAAGGTACCTAATTGGTGGAAATCAGCAGTTATTGTTCCTCTGAAGACTGGCAAGGATCCCTCTTTTTTCCAGGCAGCTACTGGCCTATGTCTTTAACCAGTCACCTTTGCAATATAAGGGAAAGAATGGTACAGTCAAGGCTTTTATGGTGTCTTCTAAAAGAAGACTTACAGGCCTTTGCACTCAATTATGGACCTGCTGGTGGACTTCTGGCAGCCTCTTATTGGTGGCTTTTGCTTTATTGGTGGGATTCCACCCCAATCATCAATGGGAGGTTTTTTTTAAAAACTCAGTGCAGCATTTAATGGAGTCTGGCATGACAGGCTGTTAGTGAAACTCAGTGAGATGGAAATCTGAGGTAGAATGCACATCTGGAGAAGAGGTTTCCTACTGTACAGGAAAATAATAGTAAGATTAAATGGCACTCTTTCAAAGACAAGGCCATAGAGACAAGGCTTCCTCATGATAGCAGTTTTCAGGTATCTGAAAGGGTGTCATAAGGAGGAGGGAGAAAACTTGTTCACCTTAGCCTCTAAGGATAGAACAAGAAGCAATGGGCTTAAACTGCAGCAAGGGAGGTCTAGGTTGGACATTAGGAAAAAGTTCCTAACTATCAGGTCGGTTAAACATTGGAATAAACTACCTAGGGAGGTTGTGGAATCTCCATCTCTGGAGATATTTAAGAGTAGGTTAGATAAATGTCTATCAGGGATGGTCTAGACAGTATTTGGTCCTGCCATGAGGGCAGGGGACTGGACTCGATGACCTCTCAAGGTCCCTTCCAGTCCTACAGTCTATGAATCTATGAATCCTCTGTAGGCTTACCAAAACCTCTCACCCTGGTTCTCCCTCCCTGGATGGCTGAGTTCTCTGGCAGTTCCTTGCCAGCCTGCTGGAGGGATCTCCTCTCTAGTCCTGCTGTCTCTCTGGCAGACACCCTGCCCTCCTGCCTTACAGTCCTTTTACCCTTACAGCTGCTGCAAGGCCATCAATCAGCCCCAGCTGAGCAGGTAGTCAGTTCTCCATTACCCCTGTAGTTGCCAAGCCAGCATGGAGTCTGTACATCCCATAACATTGACACACAAGAGTGCCACCCACTGCGGGGCAACAGGACACTGCAAGCCATGGGTCTAATCACAGGACAAGCACATAATATCCTCAAGGTGAGAGAGGAGGGAGAACAGTCAACGTGTACCAGACTCTAAAGACATGTTCCAAGGAGATGGGCACCTGAAGGCAGGCTGAAGTTAGAAAGAGACCCCCATATGCAGCCCAGGAGATTACTGAAGCAGAGTTCCAGTAGCCCTGATGGTCCTGCTGAGGAAGGATTTAGCACACCTGCCAAAAAGAGGGATCATTACACTTGTTGAAACTAGTACAGACTGGCTCAACAGCCTTGTAATAGAAAATCTCCAGTTAAACCAAGGATTTGCACTTATTCCAACTGTAACCCACACACCTGCTGGGTGTGGTGTTCTGGCCCATCTAGTGGCACTGAGGCCACTTAGAGAAAGATTAACGAGTCTGCTAAAGTCTTAGCTAAGAGCCATGTAGCATTTAGCTCATGCAGTAGAGGCTCATGCATTTAACTCCAGAGGTCCCAGGTTCGATCCTGCCTGTCGACGACTGGGGTCTGTCAGTGTTACACAATCACTGCCCATTATCAGTTACTGAGGTCATTTATTTACCCATGGCAGAAGTGTTCACTGTTTGATGTACAGAATGGGTTCTGCCATATGATATTGAGTTGGATGAGCCATCCAGACGCCAAACAACCTTCGCTAAACAGCAGCCAGGTGGAAGCAACTCGCCCACCAACAGCGACAACACAAACAAGAAATGGGAGATGTGTCTGAAGACCAGAACTTTTGAATAGAGCTGTGCAAAATATTTTCAGTGAATAGTAAATTCTCCCCAATATGCTTTTTTGGGACCACTGAAAGTATTCACAAATTTGGTTGAAATTCATTGGATAGCTTCAGCCAAAAAAGATAAGAAAAGAAAAAGAAAAAAGAATTGTGAGAACTAACCAGCTGCAATGCTAAGGTGATAGGAGCCAGGCACCTGTAACCTCTGGCCCCAGCTAGTAATGAAACTCTTCTGGAAAAGACAGAACAATAACAAAATAGTTGTTAAAAGTAAAGGTGTAGCAACGTGCATGGAACTTGGAGAGAGGGCAACGGGTTGCAGGAGTGCAGAATTTGGAGTCATTCTACGTGCATGTGGCTAGATCACAGAGCTGCTCCTACTGCAGTTTAACAAACAGCTGCTTTAAAAAGGTGCCAGTAGAGTTAACTCAGGCCATGTCCACACTAAGGGTGCTACGGACACTTCCTACAACAATGCAAGGGGTTTTTCGATTGATGTAGGTAACCCACCGCCCTGAGCAGTGGGAGCTTGGTTGACTTCACCACGTCTGCATTGGGGGTTCGGTTGGCTTAACTACAGCACTCGGGGGTGGGAATTTTTCACACACCAGAATGAGGTAGCTAGGTAGATCTAAATTTTTTGTGTAGACCCGGCTTGAGGGTAGAGTCTCCTCTTGCTATTATCCAGCACGCATCATATGAAACAGAAACAAATGTTTGTCTTAATGAAATTTTTGTGCGTGGTCTCCATTAGTGTTTATGATCATTTGTGTTTACTCAAATTAATTTGCAACTAATTAACTCCCATTACAACAAGAACAAAACATCTGCACAGGGCCCTAGGGTTGAACCCAGTCAGTTAGTACATTTTAAAAGGTGTAGAACTGCATCTACACAAAGTGGCAAATGGTGTTTCTAATGAGGTTTGCTAACTTTAGGTAGCTACCTTAGTTCGAACATACACATTTTTCTAAATCTAGACAAGGGTTAGGGCACAGTTCCCCTCCTGCTTTGCCCTCATTCTGTTGGGAGACAGTAATTTATGGCTGGCCTCTACCAGCAGCAAATTACCAGAACCCGATAGCTCAGCTGTGCTGGCTGACATGTTCAGTGTGAGAGAGAACAGAGCCATGTCTCCAACCATTCCCCTCCCACCAGCTTTCATGGGCCAAATGTCTTTCCACCCCTGAGTGAGTGGGAAGGCCAGGTGAAACTCTAGACCTTTATTTCCTCTTCTCAGTTTCTCTTTTTGTACCAGTCAGTGCAAATCACCAGTAGCCAGATTTTGCCGCCTTGTTCATGTTGAGTAGTTCCTCTCTGCTCACAGTTTCATTGAAATCAGTGGGACCATGTGGGGAGAAACGTATTACTTCCTGTGAGGAAAGGAATCAGAATCTGTCCCTAACTCTTCTGATGAAAGGATTACTCACCTTATGCGGTAACTGAGTTTCTTCGAGATGTGTGTCCCTGTGGGTGTTCCACTATAGGTGCGGTAATGCCCTGGCCTGGGATCTGAGAACTTCGGTAGCAGTGCCCCTTGGGCCACACATGTGCTCCACCCCGTCTCACGCGGTGAGTGACTGCTATATAGCGCTGTGCAGTCCAACTGCTCTCAGTTCCTTCTCTAGCTTAGAGTCCATATTTGAATTCCAAAGCAGAGGGGAGAAGGGCAGGTGGTGGAGGTGGGCCTTTAGAGGGGTGGGGGTTCAGAATGACATTTATTAAGAAGGATAGGACAGTGCATCCTAGTAGGGCATCTGATGCCATGTTGTGGGTGATAGCGTGGTGTTGACTGAAGGTGTCTGTGGACACCCAGGTGTCCACCTTGCAAATGCCTGTAATCAGCACGTTATTTAGAAAAGCTATCGAGGTGGACAGTAAGTAAATGCATCCAAGTTCCAGGTGGGGACTGAAGTTTGTGCTGTCAGTAGCAAAGGTGGATACACTCCAAGATCCATTTTGAAACACATTGTTTGGATATGGCCGATCCCTTTGATCTATCAGCAATAGAGACGAATAAATGTGGAAAATGTCTGAATGATTTGGCTCTGTCAAGGTAAAAGGCTAGTGATTGTCTGATATCGGAGGTGTGCAGTGTGGCCTCATGCTGGTTGCCATGTGGTTTAGGGGAGAAGGAGAGAAGGTGGATAGGTTGATTTAGATGGAAAAAAGATGGTACCATGGGTAAGAACTTTGGGTATGATCATAACGTCACCTTATCTTTGTAAAAGATTGTGTACGGGGTTACGCCAAGAGGACACCTATTTTCCTACCCATCAGGTGGATATGATGGCTGTGAGAAAACCATTTTCATGGATAGATGCATGTAGGAGCAGGTCACCATAGGTTCAAACTGAGGGCTGATAAAACAGCGTAAAACTAGACTGAAATCCCAAGGTGGGGTGGGGTCTCATACTTCAGGGTAAAGTTTTGAAGGCCCTTAAGGAATCTGTTTGTCATTGAGTGGGTAAATACCAAATGATCTTCTATCTTGGAGTGGAATGCAGTAATGGCAGCCAGATATAAGCGAACGGAGCTTGTGGGGAACCCTGATCTTTTTAGCTCTAGGATGTAATCCAGGATAAGTGGTAAAATAGTGCTAATTGCTGAGACATGTTTGGTGTCGCACCAAGTCCAGAATCTTTTCCATTGATGTAGGTAAGTGTAGCATGTTGTCAAACGACTGCTATTTATAAGATTCTCTTTACGTTTTCTGAACAGATCCTGGAACCATGAAGGAGACATACCTCCAGATGGAGTCGTTTTAGATTTGGATGGAGAATTTGACCTGCATCCTGTGAGAGGTGGTGTGGAGTCAACTGCAGGGTGATTGGTGGACAGACTGCCATGTATAAGAGGTAAGGATACCATACGTGTCGTGGCCATGTTGGGGCTATGAGAATGACTCTGGCTCATTCCACTTGTATCTTGTGAAGCACTTTGAGTAGTAGGGGAAGGGTGGAAAGGCACAGAGGAGAGGTGTATCCCATGCAATGGGGAGGGCGTCTCCCAGAGATTGGTGACCCAGACCTGTTCTTGAGCAGATTTGTGGGCATTTGGAATTTTTGAGTGTGGCAAACAGATCTATGACCAGAAATCCCCAGTGGCCGAATATGTGCTGTAGGGGTCTTGTGTCTGTCTCCCACTTGTGTTCTTGTCAGAACCTCCTGCTCACTGACTCTGCCGTGATGTTCCGGTGTCCAGGTAGGTTTGCGGCAGAGATATTGATGCTATGTTGGATGCACCAATTCCACAATTTTAGCGCTTCTGTATGCAGGGATTAAGACCTCACTCTGTCCTGTCTGTTGATATGAAACACGCAGGCAGTGTTGTCTGTGATTACTCTTATAGCCTTTTGTCTGATTATTGGTATAATTTGTAGGCATGCATTGAGGACTGCATGTAATTCTAGGAGGTTGATGTGCAATGTGGATTCCGATGGGGACCACTTGCCCTGTACTGTGTGGGTCTGTAGATGCGCTCCCCAACTGAGTAGGGAGGTGCTGATCTTCAGTATCAAGTATGGTGGTGGTTGGAGGAAGAGAACTCCCATGCAGACATTCTGGGATTGTGTCCACCAATCTAATGTGTCCTTGACTGTGAGTGGTAGCAAGGGCAGTTTATTGAGGCTGTGTCTGTGGGGTACATACACTGTGCGTAGCCATTCCTGGAAGTGGCGCGTATGTAATCTGGCATGTTTTCTCACGAACATGGTCACTGCTATATGACCAAGCAACTGTAGACAAGTTCTGGCAGAGATCTATGGGCTAGTCTTCATAGTGGAGATGAGTGATTATTGCGGAAAAATCTGTGAGCTGGAAGGAAGGCTCTGGCCTCTCTTTGAACTAGTTTGGCTCCAATAAACTCCACTTGTTATGCTGGAGTCAGTGTTGTTTTTTGTATGTTTATCTGGAGGCAGAGTCTCAGAAAAAGTCCATTGTTTTTCTTATGGTTTCGAGCGTGTCGACTGTGGACGGGGCCTTGATGAGGCAGTAGTCTAGGTATGGGAATATTATAATCCCTTGTTTGCGGAGGTGTGCTGCCACCACTGCCATGTGTACTGTAGAGAGACCAAAGGGTAGTACCTTGTATTGATAATGGTCGGACCGCAGAAGAAATCTGGTAGAAGTTTGGGGACCAAGTGTGAGATCACAGTGCCAATCAGTCAGGTTTGGCCTGGCCTCCTCAGCATCGTGACACGGGGCAGCCAGGCCAAATCTGAGTGAGTGGCATTGCAAACTGGCATGCAGGGTCACAGCACCACTCAGGTCTGGCCTGGCTGCCCCTGCCATCCTAGGCAGAATCTACTGCCATAGTCATCTGTCGCCTTGTTTGCCATGGCTACGCTGACCTCTGACATCTGCATTAACCAGCCAATCCTGAGAGAAGTCAGGCTGGTGCAGAAGGGACTGTGGGGGGGAGGGGGCACACTGATGCCATAACCAGCTCAGTGGAATTGCACAGTGAGCAGTCACAGATTATGTATGCCCAGCTTCTCCTGTCCCATCCCAGCCACTCTCAAAGCACCAATACCCTTTCTTCACCACCCTGAACATCTGGAGAATGGTCTAGTGGTCGGAGCATGGGGAGTTGGGAACCAAGATTCCTGGGATCAATTCCCTTCATTAGGAGGGGAGCGTGGTTTAGTGCTTAGAACAGGGCTCTGAGGGTTAGGACTTCTATGTTTTACCCCCCCTGGCTATCCTACTGACTAGCTTTTTAATCTTGGGCATATTACTACCACTCCCCATGCCTCAGTCTCCTTCCCTATTATATGGGAAATAATGATACTGACTCACCTCACAGATTCTACAGGGCTTCAGGAGATCCCTCATATGTAAAGGCCCTCATCCAAAGACCACTGCAGTCAATGGAGCTACACCAGTTTTAATCATCTGCAGATCTTTTTGTGTCTACTTCTGTTCTATGGGCAAATGTCTGTCATAACGGTGCTATAGAGTGTGCCACTATCTCACCATTTTACATATGAGCAAAGAAGCCAAAGGATAACCGTCAGGGAACTCTATGTTTTAATTGTATTGTTGTCGTGCATTTAAATTCTCAGCCATAACTTTGCATTAACATACGTTTTACCATTAAACATGTACCTGTTTGGAAAGGTGTCCTTGATCAGTGTTGCAACTATTACATTTTTTCCTCTTAAAAGACAAAAAAACCACAAACAAACATAAAAAAACCAACCACCTACCACAGTTAGGGTGTTGTAAATCTTGAATTGTGCCTGGAAACATAGTGTCTAAACACTCCACAAATTGCAGACAGGCAAGTTCCCCCTTCCTCTATTTGAATTAGCGATTTTCTAATTTTGGTCTCTGTATCTGCTATTCTATTCAGATTGCCATAGTCCTCATCTCGGGGAGAGGAGTTGGTGATTGTGGTACATATAAGGAGAGGTAGGAGAGAGGATCTGGAGGCCAAATTAGGCTGCTAAGGAAGAGATTAAAGTCCAGGACCTCCATGGTAGCATTCTTTGATATGCTTCCAGTTCCACACACAAGGCCAGTTAGACAGGCAGAATTGCAGGCTCTCAATGCGTGGGTGAGACGATGGTGTAGGGAGGAAGGGTTTAGGTTTATTAGGGACTGAGGAACCTTTTGGGAAAGGAGGAGCCTATACAGGAAGGATGGGCTCCACCTAAACCAAAATGGAACCAGATTGCTGGCATGTAAAATTTAAAACGTTGTAGGGGAGTTTTTAAACTGAGGCGTGGGGGAAAGCCGGCAGGTGCGGGGGAGCACCCAGTTTGGACAGAGATATCCCATAGGGGAGGATCTATTACTATATCCTAGTAAAGAGGAGAGGATAGAAGTTAATAAAGTATAAACAATCAAATGAAAGAGTCAGCTGCCCCAGGCCCCTGATCCCACTGGGCCGGCCGGGAACCCCACCCCTGCCCCTGCTGCACTGGGTGGCAGGGCAGCCCAGACCCCTCCATGCTGGGCAGTCAGGAACCTGGGACCCCGGCATGTGGGCCAACCTTTAGCACACATTTGAGCTGGTCCGCAGCTGTGTGCTAATAGGGCCGCATGCAGGCCGCAGGTTGAGAACCGCTGGTGTAGCTTCAACTTCCAGCCATTGGTTCATGTTATATCTTTCTCTGATAGACTGAAGAGTCCATTATTAAATATTTGTTCCCCCACCCAATAGGTATTTATAAACTGTAATCCAGTCACCCCTTAACCTTCTCTTTGTTAAACTAAAGAGATTGAGCTCCTTGAGTCTATCACTGAAAGGTATGTTTTTAATCCTTTAATCGTTCTTGTGACTCTTCTCTGACACCCTGTTCCTGTGAGTATTAATGTATTTATCTACAGTGCAACAGTTTCAGCAGGAGAGATGGAGGGAAACCCACACCAGAATACCCCATAGCTCAGTGGTTAGGGCTCTCACAGGGAAAGTAGTAATCCGGACACTTAACTCCTCAGCAACTAGGGAACAGCTGGTGAATATTTTTAACTTGTCTCATATTGGCTAATACTTTATAATGTTTTTAATAAAGAAAGAAGAAAGGACTGCCAGAGAAAATACCTGAGCAAAGTTTCTTCTTCCCTGAGACTGTGGCATGCTGAGTCTCTGGTTCCTGGTTCCTGTTTAAAGCAGCTAGCAAGAAAACCAGAGAAAACACATTATCAGTGTCTAATTTGTAATGATATTAATTCACTTTCTCAATTGCAACAGGTATATTGATTTCAGTGCACTTCCCATATTTCCCACAGTTTTGAAAGGGAAAAATCTGCAAAAAAGCACAGGTGAGTTCCTATTTTCCCCTTTAAGTCACTTCCTCACATTGCAGAGCTCTTAGAGATCTAAGGATTCAAAGTTCTATATAAATTGTTCCTACAACTCACCAGCGCTGAGGGCACTGTCATAGCTCTAACACTACCAGGGAGGTGATGTATCTCTCTGACCCACTGAGTTAGGTTCCATTGCTGCAAGGGCAGGGCT
The DNA here is from genome assembly GCF_011386835.1 of Chrysemys picta bellii. NCBI lineage: Eukaryota > Metazoa > Chordata > Testudines > Emydidae > Chrysemys > Chrysemys picta. Next base: position 6,032,096 of record NC_088794.1, read on the forward strand.
TGGGTGGGTGAGAGTCAGTCAGGGGAGAGAGCACAGCAGGGATTGGCTGGATAGGGTGTCTTCAGGAAGGAAATCAGATCTGTACCTTCATCACACCCACTCCCTTTTGTGTATGCTGGGAATGTGAGCTAAGTGGGTAATAAAATACTGATTTTATTATTGCTTATATTGGCCATTCTGTCTAGCTCTGAAGGACCATGAAAGCACTGAAGAATTAATGAGAGTTGTCTAGATAAACCAGTTTTGATAAACCATTACTTTCATGCATGTGAACGCGGGAATGCCAACATGAGATGGCAAGACAGGGCCATAAACATGGCCCCAAATCAGGATTTTATAGAACTGTAACCCATCCACGTCTCCCTATCTTATTATTATGGAACCCTGGCGGTTGTTGCTTCATATGAAAATGGGCTTTAAAATGGGGAATAAATTTCTCTCTAAATGTAGGTGGCCTTTAGTGTAAAATTTCACAGAGTGTTAGTTTTTATGCCCTTTGAATTTTCTGTGTGGTTTTTGTTTGATTTCTTTTAATAAACGTAATAGGAAGGATTTGAAAATTTAGTCTATGACTGAAATTTGTAGCAGTTAGACTTGTTTTGTCAAATATCTTTTAAAAAAGATTGTCTAACTACACACACATTGGTATAGAGATTAATCTTGAGTAGATCTGGTGCAGTGAGTACAATTTTGCTTTTTAAATTAAGGTCTCTTTTAGCCATTGTGCATTATATCTGAAAGTATAAGTGCCAGTGGGTAGCCAACAGATACAGCCTTCTATGGCATATGGACAAAACCTTCTGTCACTAGCTACACTCTTCTGGCAGATTTTCTCCTCCAGCAGTGAAAGCTTTCAATGCAGCTCCTGACAGAGGTTTTATTTGCCAGAGACGTGCAGCAGCTGATCATCTCCACTACAAGTGCAGTTCTGTGGCACAGCTTTGAACAACCCCAACTGTGCTCAGCTCCCCTAGGAGCTTAAATGTTTAACCCCTAGGTAATGAATACACAAAAGGCTTTGATGTAACACAACAAAGGTTATGACACACAAATGTAACAGATCTTACACAAAGCAAGGAAATGAAAAGTCAAGTCACTTCACAGGGCATGACCCTTTCTTCCTCAACCGTTGTGCACACTTTGCCATTGTCACAACTACTGTACATCACAATCCCATCACCATTCACAATTAGCTGCTCTAAGAATTTGATAGAACCTGTCTCCTTCTATAGCCACAGAAACATATCTCAGTTTCACCCTTTAGAGCCTTTCTCAGTACCTCTAAATTTCTTCAGAATCTCCTCTGGAACAATACCAATTTGGTGCGAAGTACTTAGTTTCTTTTCCACTTCAGGTGAAATCTCCACCGGTGGCCGATCTTTCACCTGCTTGCATCTAGAGAGCAACATTATTGTGTGTGATAATTTATTATTTCATACTAGGGAAAGTTGTTGGCAAAGGAGACCCAATGCTTTAGTTTATCGCTATCTCAAACCAGTACGGCATATTCTATGGCACTGCAAGATTTCTACCCAGCTTTGCCAATGGCCTATTAATATAATTGAACCGTGAACTGCAAAGACCAGCTCTCAGTTACAAAGGGATTTCAGTCTCCACGGCGACATTCACTCCTTTGCCCCCATGCTTTGATAGTCAATGTGTTTCCAACATTTCTGGAGGCAGGGCCGGCTCTAAACTTTTTGGCCGCCCCAAGCAAAAAAAAAGAGTGCCGCCGTCCATAGCGCCGCCATAACACACCCCCTCAGCACTGCAACGCCACCCCCCATTCCCCCGCGGAGCGCCGCCGATCCCCCCGCCAAACCTCCCAGCCCCCCCGCGGAGCGCCGCGCCGCCAATCCCCCCAGCCAAACCCCCCAGCCCCCCCCCGCCGGGGAGCGCCGCCGAACCCCCCCCCCGCGGAGCGCCGCACCGCCGATCCCCCCCCGCCAAACCCCCAGCCTCCCCACTGCAAAGACCAGCTCTCAGCTAGAAAGGGATTTCAGTCTCCACGGCGACATTCACTCCTTTGCCTCCATGCTTTGATAGTCAATGTGTTTCCAACATTTCTGGAGGTTTCTGTGCTGTGAACATTGGCCCACTGGGAGCTGGACTGATACCCACTCCCTCCAAACTCACCTCCAAGGAGTCACCAGCTTGTAAAAAAAAATCTTGTTAAACTACAAATGTTGTTAGAACTGTGACCAGTGACGAGGTGAAAGGCCCATAGTCCACCCCTAAAATAGAGATACCTCCAATCTCCTGGAGATTCAATTTATGCAGAACATATGTTCAGGTTAATAATCCTTTCTGTAGGATGAATCATAAAATGATAAATTCTCAGGATTAAACTCAGAGGGAAAATTGCATCTGAAGCATGACCCTGACCTGCACAGTTCACTCTCATGCACTAAGGAGATGCCATTTTAACATGGTTTCTAGGCCTCTTCCAGCATAGTGAAGTATTGGGGGGGGGGGTTGAGAATGAGCAACATACCTGTTCAAGGTGCTTCTGATGTCCTAGATGGGAGAAAGCGAGAGAGGAGAGGTCAGTCCACATGTTACGCACTTTGCATCCCTCCTGCTCTGCAGGGCACTAACTTTGCCTTCACTACTTGAGTTCTATATGCATCTCTCAGTATATAGCTGGCAACTTAAATTAATATTATACTTGGTTGAAAAATTTTCAATGACATTTTTTCCATTGAAAAACACCCTTTGATAAAAACAGAAATATTTTGCAGAAATGAATCTGGTTCAACAACATTTTCTCATCTCCAGAATGGAATACATCAGAAAGCAAGACTCCGGGGTCAAGTCTCTGCTCTGAATTGGGCAAAGTCTGGGCTTGTCTCTGACTCTACTCAGACCATTGCCCCAACCACCAGACTATTGAGTCTCTTTCTCACTATTTTTTGTGAAAAGTTTCAAAATGTTGTTTTCATTCTATACTGGAACAAAAACCATTTTGAAACCTTGAAACTTGCTGTGAAATGGAATTGTTTCCAGCCAGCCTGAGAAATGAACAATACTCATATTCAATAGTTCAGGAGTGTTTCCTTGCAGGGAACTGAGGGTGTATAATCTGCCTCACCTGCAGGAATTCACTCGCTGGCTGCTGCCATTTTTCTTTCAACTCCTTTATCAGGTTACTGAGAAACGAAATCTCCTCGAGGAGTTTGGTGACGTTTTCATTCTCCCTCTTCACAATGTCCTTGTTCAGCTCTTCCAGCTGGGCCACCAAAGGTTGCCTTTGTTCCTGCAAAATCTTCTCCGGTTCCTCAAATTCTGACATGATTTTCTTCCTCACAGATTCTGTCTCTTCCTGTAATGAACAGATACAGACAGGGACAGGGTGGGTCAGCGACATGGGGAGTCCTGAGATTTTTCATAAAGGTCTCCACGTGTAGATGGGAGAATTTAGTTGTAACCCATAACAAATTAGCATAAGGCAATTCCTGAGAAGCACCCTCTAGCATTACAAGAGCAAAGTTTTTCCTATAGCCTCCTGGTCAGCCCTAGTTTATGTTACTAGTGTGTTATCTGTGTCATGATTAATGGCTTCTTGCAATCCAGGTCACTCTAACAGCAGAAGGGGAAGCAAGACTTCGAATTACCCTGGCAGAGACTTATTGAGAGAGGCTTTGTAGAGGCCAGGGAAGTGTGTGTGGGTGGGATGGGAGAGAAGAGACAAACTCTTAACAAAGCAGATGTATTGGGGAAATCATGATGTCTACATGTCCCTTCCTGGAACACTAACAGTGTGTGTGCACTCTCTGATCTGGTGACACACAGAGGAATAGATGCATTTAGAAAATACATTCTGTACATGCATACACAGCAACAGATGTCTGGAGAGAGACACAATCTCTCACAGTGCCACAGTCACAAAGAAACCCCAAACCTCCCATAACTGCCAAAGTCATACACCCTTGTGGTTAATGATTATGAGCACCTACCTGGTGTTTCTGACTCTGCCTTTCCTCATTCGATTTAATTCCCAGAAGTTCTTCTTTCTTCTTATTCAGATTATTCAGATGGACACAAATTTGACCCTGAGTAAACAAACAAACAAAAAACAACAACCCAAAACTACAATTGTGCTTTTGACTTTAATAGGAGAGAGGGTTGTTTGTCTCATCTGGATAATTCTGTGAATCAGTACTATCAACAGCAACTGTTATGGGTTGAATTAAAACCTTGTTGAAACTGATGGGTGTGAATGTTCCCACCATTTAAGATAGCTGTAAGAGACAAGTGAGGAATTCTACCTAAACAAGGCAAAGTGGACTCTACCTAGAAACTAGCACTATTGGGGGGAGGGGTGCCAGTGGGTATTGTATGACCGGGATGAGGTGTGTGTCCGTGAGACAAGCACAAGTGCAGAAATAAACTGAGAGAGCACATGGAGAGACACACAGGACTGCAGATGCAGAGAAGCAGAGGAAGAAAGCCAAGCGGCAGCAGACTGGAAGCATGGGGTAGACTTGAAGATCCCTAGAGTGAGTTCTGGGCTGGGGATGTGAGCAAGGACACAGCCTCCTGTTCTTTTACTTCCTCCAGCAATCAGGGAAACAGGCCTTTGTACATTCTCTGTAATGAAACAGGAATGCATTAAAGGTACCGGACTCCATCGTCAATTACTCCTCCTACTTGGGAAAACCTGTAAGACCTTGATTTTTTGGCTAGTTGCTTGGGTCAGAGATGGTAACAGTACCAATACTGGTGTGCGTAATACACAGAAGAAAGGTGCTCTGCATGCAGTACTACCACACCTTCCACAAGGTCCAGAGGTTTTAGATCCCAGAGGTTGGTTTGTGTAAATTTTATTTCCAAAACAAAGCAAAACAAAAAGACCAAAACACAAAAATGTTGTGAATGAGAAGTTAAGGTGTCAGGTTTGAGTGGATTAGTGCCTGTAAAACTGCTCAAGAGACAGAAAGCAAAGGATAGGAATAAATGGCTAGTTATCATTATAATTAACAGCAGGTTCCTCAAGGTCCTGAACTAGGTCCTGTGGTGTTTAATATAATTAGTAACGATACAGTAAAGGGGTGTGAGCAGTGAATTAGCAAAATTTGCAGGTAACACAAAGTTATTTAAGGTTAGTCAAGTCCAGAGGGGATTGTTCAGAACTTCAGTGAGACCTAAACTATTTAGGGGAACAGACAACACAATGGCAAGTGGAATTTACTGTTCATTTCAGAGGACTGGTATAGACTCCATAGTTAACACTGAGCAAAGGTTTGTCTAAGAGCTGATTTTCAAAGTACTCCAAAATGCAAATGCACAGGCAGGTTGTGTATCGATAGTAGGAACAATGGAGCAGGAACCGAAGTTATCCCTAGTGTTGTATCGAGGAAATATTTGTAGTGAGCCTTATCAGCAGAAGCACATTGCTTCTTGGAGCCAGGCAGGCAAGCCAGTAATACTATCTGTATAGTTCGCAGTAATAAGTTAAGTAAGCTGTTTACTGTTACTAAAGTCTCCAGCATCTTCTCATGTTATAATAGCTGGTTGGCAAGAGCTATTTCATGGTGTCAGAACAAACCTATGCAGACATATTACACTAGCAACACGAGCGACCTGTCGGAAGGCCATAGAGAAGGTCATGAACTACGATCTCTGGATACTTGAGACGTATCTCAGAGCTTGGTAACTGTAGCCCAGTGCTTCAAAAACATTCATCTCTGCCTTACACTTGAATAACCATGAGGCCAAAGTGACACTGAAAGAGGACTTTTGTCGTCCACCTTTATCATCTGACCACAATCCACGATACCTTAGAGTTAACGTTGATCAGACATTGAGCTATCGCAAATACCTTCACAATACGAAAAAGGAGATAAAGACAAGAGATAATGTTAGAAGTGCTAGTGACAATGTAAGATTCAGGGCTGTATTTTCGCCTGAGATAGAATTTTGGGTTTTGCTTGCCTGTTTGATTTTTGATACACTTATATCCTCACTAATATGTCTGAACAAAGGACAAAGACACTGTATGTTGCTTTTGTCTAGCCAGATGGGTTTGTTAGTATAATGGAAACAGATAGGAACAGTTAAAGTGTTACTGGGCATGGTGGGAGTATAATATATGAGCACACACTTGAAGAGTGCCTCAACTTCTATCTCAAGGTGATTAGGGGTCACCAAATGCAATTAATAAGCAGCAGGTTTAAAACAAATAAAAGGAAGTATTTCTTCACACAATGTACAGTCAACCTATGGAACTCTTTCCCAGAGTATGTTGTGAAGGCCAAGACTATAACAGCTTTCAACAAAGAATTAGATAATTCATGGAGGATAGGTCCATCAATGGCTATTAGCCAGGATGGGCAGGGATGGTATTCCTAGCTTCTGTTTGCCAGAATCTGGGAATGGGAGACAGGGAATGGATCACTTGATGATTACCTGTTCTGTTCATTCCCTCTGGGGCACCTGGCATTGGCCACTATCTGAAGACTGGTTACTGGGCTAGATGGACCTTTGGTTTGACCCAGTATGGCCATTCTTACATAAGGCAAGGTCAAGCAACCAGTTGAGAGGGGCAAGAGGGGATTGGGGGGAAGATATAAAACATTACAAGGCCAGAGAAATGCTTGCCCCTGACTGTAGCACAACTCACTCCATTCCCCTCCTATGGGGTACAAGAAAGGTGGGAAGAAGACCCCAGACCCATGACCCCCCACTATGGAACATCACCATACATTGTAAGGGGTGAGACCAAGGGCGTGCATTTCAGGTATAATTATGCCTGCTGAGGAGGGGGGGACGGGACACTGGGAAATAAGGCTCTGTGGTGTCAGAGTTATGGACATGCTTGCGGGAAATTAATCCCAATAAACATTGCATTGACTGAATTTTGGACTTCTGGTCTTCTGCTTTCTGTCTGCATGACAAGATCCAGGGGAGAGGATGAAGGGAAAGCCCTCTAACAATTAACATCATCCAGAAGCATGCTGGCACATCCTGGGGGTGTGAAGCCTGTGTGTTATGAATATCAGGCTGATGCTATAAAAGAATTCCATGTGTCACATTCAAAACTGATGTGCAACAAGCTGGTCAAACAGACCTGTCTTGAACAAGAATGTATGTGTACCTTAATTTTTAATTTAAGCATTAACCAGAGTCACAAAGGAGGAAGGGAAACCAAAAGAAGAAGCTCAAACAGGTGGAAGAAAGAGTAGGGAACTTCCTTCCACACAGACTTTGTCCCCTTGATCCCAGATGGAAATATTTTTCAAGAGGGGGACTGAAAGTATATAAAAAAGGGTCACACATTGTAAGATACTGTGCTCTCTCTTTCTCTCTGCCTGCCCATCACATTCTGTGCACCTGAGAAGACAAAAGGAAACAGCCGCTGGACTTTGAGGGAGGGGTCCTGACATGAAGAGTTTGGTCAGTAGCCTTGTTGGAAGCATGTGGTGAGAAAATTTGCTTGAATCTCATATAGTTTGTTAAATTAGACATTAGTAGGTGTTTTATCTTTATTTTTCTAGTAACAATTTCTGACTCTTCTGCCTCATTACTTGTCCTCATTTAAGATTTCTTTGTAGTTTGTAAACTTTTTACTGTTTTATCGAATCCGGTATGTTTAAATTGAAATGTCTGGGTAACTCCATTTAAGATAATAAGCTTGTGTATTATTCCTTTAAAGGAATAACGGACTTGAAATATCTGTATTGTCCAGGAGAGAGCTGGGCATTACAGGACATACATTTCTGGGGGGAAATCTGGGACTGGGGTGTGAGAACAAGGGTGTAACTGGCAAGCTGCAGTTACACAGACACTCAGGGTGTGGCTTGCACTCTGTTTAGCTGTTTGTGAGTGGCCCAGGTGGGAGCTACTACAGCAAGGCATTGTAAAGCACCCAGGGTTGCAGGGCAGGGGGCATATCCCCCCTACTGGTCTCAATTGTAGCCAAGTATGTCACAAGTTGCCACCCCAATCTCATTGACACTGAAACTCAGTGCCACAATTAGGATTGTTAGCAATAAGTCACTAGGACCAGATGGTATTCACCCAAGAGTTCTGAAGGAACTCAATTCTGAAATTGCAGAATTACTAACTCTAGTCTGTAAACTATCATTTAAATCAGCTTCTGTACCAGATTACTGGAGGATAGCTAATGTGATGCCAATTTTTAAAAATGGCTCCAGAGGTGATCTGGGCAATTACAGGCCAGCAAGTCTGATTTCAGTACAGGGCAAACTGGTTGAAACTATAATAAAGAATAATATTGTCAGACATATAGATGAACATAATTTGTTGAGGAAGAGTCAACATGGTTTTAGTAAGGGGAAATCATGCCTCACCAATCTACTAGAATTCTTTGAGGGGGTGAACAAGCATGTGGACCAAAGGGATCCAGTGGACATAGTGTACTTAGATTTTCAGAAAGCCTTTGACAAGGTCCCTCACCAAAGGCTCTTATCCTGTGGCAGCTTACTTTGCATAAGAGGGAAGGTGCTCTCATGGATTGGTAACTAGTTAAAAGATAGGAAAGAAAGGGTGGGTATAAATGGCCAGTTTTCAGAATGGAGAGAGGTAAATAGTGGTGTCCCCCAGGGGTCTGTTCTGGGACCAGTCCTATTCAACATATTCATAAATGATCTAGAAAAGGGGTAAACAGTGAGGTGGCAAAATCTGCAGATGGTACAAAATTACTAAAGGCAGTTAAGACTACGTAGAGCTACGAAAGGATCTCTCAAAACTGTGTGACTGGGCAACAAAATGGCAGATGAAATTTAATGTTGATAAATGCAAAGTAATACACATTGGAAAACATAATCCCAACTATACATATAAAATGATGGGGTCTAAAATACCTGTTACCACTCAAGAAAGAGATCTTGGAGTCATTGTGGATAGTTCTCTGAAAACATCCACTCAATGTGCAGCAGCAGTCAAAAAAGTGAACAGAATGCTAGGAATAATTAAGAGGGGGATAGAGAATAGGACAGAAAATATCATGTTGCCTCTATATAAATCCATGGTACGCCCACATCTTGAATAGTGTGTGCAGATGTGGTCGCCCCGTCTCAAAAAAGATATATTGGAATTGGAAACGGTTCAGAAAAGGGCAACAAAATGATTAGGGGTATGGAACGGCTTCCATATGAGGCGAGATTAATAAGACTGTGACTTTTCATCTCTGAAAAAAGATGACTAAGGGGAGATATGATTGAGGTCTATAGACTCATGACTGGTGTAAAGAAAGTAGATAAGGAAGTGTTGTTTACTACTTCTCATAACACAAGAACTAGGGGTCACCAAATGAAATTAATAGGCAGCAAGTTTAAAACAAATAAAAGGAAGTATTTTTTCACACAACACACAATCTACCTGTGGAACTCCTTGCCAGAGGATGTTGTGAAGGCCAAGATCATAACTGGGTTCAAAAAAGAACTAGATCAATTCATGGAGGATAGCTCCATCAATGGCTATTAGCCAGGATGGGCAGGGATGATGTCCCTAGCCTCTGTTTGCCAGAAGCTGGGAATAATCGACAGGGGAGGGATCACTTGATGATTACCTGTTCTGTTCATTCCCTCTGGGGCACCTGGCACTGGCCACTGTTGGAAGACAGGATACTGGGCTAGATGGACCTTTGGTCTGACCCAGTAGGGCCATTCTTATGTTCTTATACCTACAGTAGAAGAAGTCACCAGCAAGTTAGCAAAAACTACAATTTTCATTTTTTAGATTCTTGCAGTGGATTTTGCCAAGTCCAGCTGGGTAACAAACGTTCTAGATTCTGTATGTTCAACACACCATTTGGCAGGTACAGGTTTCCCAGATTTCCATTTGGCATCTATTCAGCTCCTAAAGCATACGAAAGAGTGATCCAACAGACATTTGAAGGATTGCATATTATATAGATGGCACATCGGTCTGGGAAAATAGCAGATGAGAACATAAAATATAAATATAAATAATTGGAGATATACCTATCTCATAGAACTGGAAGGGACCCTGAAAGGTTATTGAGTCTAGCCCCTGACTTCACTAGCAGGATCAAGTACTGATTTTGCTCCAGATCCCTGAGTGGCCCCCCAAGGATTGACTTCTCAATGCTGAGTTTAGGAGACCAATGTTCAAACCACTGAGCTATCCCTCTCCCATAATGAAAGGCTCAGGAGAGTCTAGACAGGTGTCATGAAAAGAACCTGTGACTAACAAGAACAAATGCAAATTTGGCTGTGACAGAAATAAAATATTTGGGGTATCACTTGACAAAAGAAGGTCTAAAATCTGACAACTCAAAAACTTCTGTTATCATTGAAATGGCCACAATGACCCTGCAAGGCTGAATTGCAGATTTCTTGGAATGGTTATTTACCTTGGTAAATTTATCCCAAACATGTCAACAGTAGCAACTCCAGGGCGGGGACTTTGGGGAAGGGGTGGAGTTGAGGCGGGGCATGGGCGGGGCTGGGGGCGGGGCCGGGGCCCCGTGGAGTGTCCTCCTTTTGGAGGCTCAAAATATGGTAACCCTAATACAGACCATGGTAAGAGTTAGCAATTGCTGGTGCTGTTTCCAGAGCATACATACTGCATGGTGCCGGAGTAAGTTCCGAGGAAGCTGATGTTGCAATATGTTGCATGATGTCTTATTTGCTTATTTCTGAACAGAAATTGAAGGAATTTCAAGCTGCTACTTCAAAGAATGCTGTCCTGCAAACCGTAAGACAAACAATTTGCCAGGATGCTGAGGCAAGAAACCTGAATTACCAGAGCATATCTGTACTTACTGGTCATATAAAGAGGAACTAAACATGCAAGATGTACTTGTCTCTAACAGTGACAAAATCACCGTACTGGCAAATCTAAGAAAAGAGATCTTGGCTATTATCCATGAGAGCTGTGTAAAATAAGAACTTGAGATGCTGTCTATTGGCAATACATGTGTAGTCAAATTGTGGACATGGTACAGTCTTGCAACAGGTCAAATCTTCAGAAACAAAAATCAAAAGGAACCAGTGCTACCACATGAAGGTTCAAACTGACCTCTTCACCTTCTCAACTCCTCATGGACCAGATTGCTGACTTCAGCAAAGTTGTTGCAACCCAGCCTGATACAAGGAGACACACAAACTAGCCTAAAATTCAGACAAGCAAAGCAGAATTTCTTTTCTTTGACAAAGGTACAAAGCCTTTATTACCACTGGAAAAGAGAGGGAGTGTTTGTGTTAATCACAAAGGAAAATGGAAACATGCAAAGGTGATTGACAAACACACTGCTTCAAGCGCTTATCTTGGTGCCACAGGAAAGAAGAAAGGGAAGGGATTCAATGAGCACTAAAAGAATTATGCAGGAAGAGACTGAAAATATGGAACAAATGGAAACTGTGTTAACATACATCTCAGAAATACAAGCAGTATCAGTCCACTCTACTGAATCTCAAGAAGTCAGCTTGAACACAGAACAAAAAGGGGGCATTGACTGATACTCCTGTTATTACCTCTAAAGGTAGAGCGATAAGAAAACCTGCTAGATACCAAGACTAACTGTAGACTCTTAGGGATCCAGATTGGAGTACAGATGCTAAATTATATTGATACAGTTAAAAAATAAAATTTAGTTCAATTGTAAGTGCTGTATTTTTTTTAAAGGTGAAAGATAATGATAGTAGGAACTTTGGAGCAGGGACCAAAGTTACTCATAATGTTCCCCCTCACCCTCTACATACAACCTTAAGTAGTGAGCCTTAGCAGCAGAAAACACACTATGGGCACTTGCAGCCAGGCAGGGAAGCCAGCAGTATCTATCTGTACAATTCTCAGTAATAAGTGTTTACTGTTACTTAAAATCTCCAGGATCTTTTCTTATAATAGCTAGTTAGCAACAGCTATTACAGATTGCTTTGGAAATGCTCTGCCATATCAAGGCCAGGGGTGCAGTTAGCAGTGCCCATTTTGGGTGATTTGGTCCCACAGGCCAGGGCATACAGCCCCCGCAAAACTTACCAGCTTTAAAAATGTTTCACTTCTTAACCATGTTTTTGCCCATAGCCGAGGGGGAAATATATGCAGAATCTAAATGAAACTCACATCAGAGAACTTCCCCTGATCTCCAGTTGTGAATGCCACCAAAAACAAGCTGCACAATGCAAAGGTTCAGAAGTTATTAGACTGTGAGCCAGTTCTGATACAGAAGCAAGAGTGCAATGGAATGTGTCAGTTTTGAGTCCATTTTTCAAAGTGCTCTAAAATTCACAAGCACATTCAGATCAGGTTGAAATCTGGTAGGCCTGTTGCGGGCCTGAGGTAGTGTCAGTTTGGAGTTATTTAGGGTTACCATATTTTGTGCCTCCAAATGGAGGACACTCCACAGCCCACGGCCCCGCCCCCAGCCCCGCCCCCTCCCACAGTCTCCGCCCCCTCCCCTGCTTCCCGCGAATATTTGATTCGCGGGAAGCCTGAAGCAGGTAAGGGGGGTGTGGGGGGAGGAGGCGCGGCCCAGGCTGGCCCCCCGGCGTTTCCAGGCTGGGTCGGCTCGGGCCCTGGGGTGCCGGCCCCCGCCGACCACCCCCGGCCCGCCCAGCACTGCCGGCCCCCCCGGCCCAGCTCCCCGCGGGCCCGCCGGCCCGGCTCTCCGCGGGCCCGGCCGACCCGGCTCCCCGCCGGCCCGGCTCCCCGCGGGACCGGCCGACCCGGCTCCCCGCCGGCCCGGCTGAGCGGCTCCCCGGCCCCGCGGGCCCGGCTCCCGGCCCGGCACCGCACCCCCGGCTCCCCGTCCGGCACCGCGCCCGGCCCGGCACTGTGACCCTGGCCCGGCACTGCGCCCCTGGTTCCCGGCCCGGCACCATGCCCCCGGCCCCGCACCGCCGGCCCCTGCCGAGCACCACCGAGCCCTCCCGATTTTCCCGGACATGCCCAGCTTTTGGGGATTTCCCCCCGGACGGGGATTTGAGCCCCCAAAAGCCGGACATGTCCGGGAAAATCCGGACGTATGGTAACCCTAGAGTTATTTGGTTGGCAATTCCTGATACACAGTCCCTAAATTAAAAGTCTGATGTTGGCAGGTTAGGGTGGCCTTAGTGGCCAGTTTTATCTTCACCTGCCTGGAAGGAGGTGCCTTGCAGGACAGAGATTTCGATGGAGCTGGCATTTAGAAGAATGTATCTGGGAAAAGGAGAGATTCTGCTATTCTGAAGGAGCCTCAGAAATGTCAACTCCCCTGAGAGGAAAGTTCATATTAGTCTGAAACGAAAAGGATTTAATTAATCAACATCAAAGTGGTTCTTACCTTATACTTCTGGACAGCCTCTTTAATGAGGACCACTGTGTGCGCTTTGTGCAGTGCGGATTTGTCACATTCCACACATACGAATTCCCCATCCTCTTCACAGAACAGGCTGAGTTTTTCCTTGTGTCTCTCACACAGATTCTCCTTTTCCTCTTTTCCTGGTTTCAATCCCCATTTAACTTTTTCTACTAGACTGGCCAGCTGCCAGTTAGGCCTGAAATTCACTTTCTCCATCTTTGATCTGCAGATGGGACAGCCATGATTTCCCTCTTCCGATTTCTCACAGTATGTAGTGATGCAGGTTTTGCAGCTGCTGTGCCCACAGTCTATAGTCACTGGGTCGCTAAAATAATCCAAACAAATTGGACATGTGGCTTCATCTTTTACTTCCCATTCAGGAGTCTCTGAGGCCCTGGCTGTTGCCCTCTCTGGGTTCTCATTCTCTCTTCCTGTTAAGAGTAGCAGACAAGAGACTTTTACAGTCTAACAGCTTTACAGAACCTACAAACTTGTCAGCAATCCTATATATTCTTAGATTTTAATAGGCAGTGTTCTTTAACTCTGTCTCTCTATAAAACAAAGATATATTCTTCTTTTATATAGGACACTTTAACCTCTCTAACCCTTTAATGAAACTGAGTGCTTTCAATTAACAATACAATCTTTCTAATTACTGAGCAACTTTACTCTTCTTTCACTTCTTGTGGTTTTATTTTGTGGCCTTGTTTTCTTTTCTTTTTTAATTTACTTTTTTGACATGTTCAATAATGAATAATTTAAACAAAATAAAAACTACAGAATCAAAATGATTTCAAACAATTCTGCCATTTCCTGATTAGGACTATACTAAATAATAACAAGACCTGGCACTCACTCCTCAGGAAACACTCTGGAGATCAGTAGAACGCAAAGCAGCTCACAAAGTTTACTGTAGTTATCCCGACAGTACTGCTATTGCCACTGTACAGGTGGGGAACTGAGGCACAGAGAGGCTTAATGAGTTTTCTAAAGCCACATGGGAAGTTTCTGGTGGAGCTGGGACTCAAACCCATGTTTCCTAAGTATTGTACTTTATGGGATATCTAGGAGTGCACAGCATCTTGATGCCACCTGCCCTTAGCATAGAAAGGTAGGACTGGAAGAGACCTTGAAAGGTCATCTATTCCAACCCCATGCACTGAAGTGGGACCAAATAAACCTAGATGGTCCCAGGTGATTGTCCAAAAAGCCTCCAATTATGGGGATTCCACAACCTCCCTAGGAAGCCAGAACTTAACTACCGTTAGAGTTAGAAAGTTTTCTCCAATATCTAACCAAAATCTCCCTTGCTGCAGATTAAGCCCATTTCTTCTTGTCCTACTTTCAGTGGACATGGAGAACAATGGATCTCCATCCTCTTTATAACAGCCCTTAACATGCGAAGACTGTGGATAAACGCAGAAAGAGTGATTGGATCCTGGGGCTCCCCTCTCCCAGGTGGGTGCCCTAAACCACTGGACTGCAGAGACATTCTCCTGATTTCATTTTCTGTGGCCCAATGTCTCTTTATGTATTTATACACAGTGGAACAGTCGCTGGGCCAGAGGGAGTGAAAATGACTCTAGAGCCTGGGGCTAGGACATGCTCATGGAAGTCCCTGGTCCAGTCTCCCAGCTCCAATCACTTTCATTAGTTAGCCACAGTGGAACAGCTTAAACAGGAGAGACTAGATCAGTGGTTTTCAAACTTTTGTACTGGTGACCCCTTCCACACAGCAAGCCTCTGAGTGCGAACCCTCCCCCCCCCCAAAATTAAAAACACATTTTTATCTTTTTAACACCATTATAAATGCTGGAGGCAAAGTGGGGTTTGGGCTGGAGGCTGACAGCTCACGACACCCATGTAATAACCTCGCGACCCCCCGAGGGGTCCCGATGCCCAGTTTGAGAACCCCTGATCTAGATGATTGTTCTCACTGCTGTTGTGAAAGTGAAAAGGTCACCAGCTGCTCCTCATCTGGAGTGATTTTGAATGGGACCTAATCCAGTCAATACACTATGAGCATGCCTGTGAGATTAGTCCCTGCACATAATTCAGGTAGCCAAATGCCTGTTTTCCCCTGGTTTGTGAATTACTCTGGGACTTGGATGAGAGATAAGTTTCCATATGTCTAGAGGAAGGAGCAGTACATGTGCTCATAGGCTGAAACTTAGACTCTATGGGAACTTTTATCTTGAAAACTTAGGTGCTAAGTGAGTTTAGTCACCTAAATTGTTCGGTGGTGGTGTTGTGGGTGTGACGTTGCACTCCATATGCTTTATGAAAATATGCTTATGAATATGACATAACTGGAATATGCTTTATGTGAAATACCTCTTGTAACATATCAATGGAAAAATTATAATCTACTGGATGTGGTCATCCTATTTGTATGCCAGTATCATTCTTATATGTACAGTTAGGCATATGAAGTATAAACTTGTATTACTGTTAAGGGGTGCCAATGCTGGCAGAAGGGTTAGGCTCAGTGGTATCTCAGCACATCAAGTGACAGTCCCAAGGGGGTCCCGACGAGTGAACCTGTCACAGTAGATCACAGTGGAGCATAAAATGGGTATCCAGATGCCTAAACTCCAGAATTAAGTGCCTAAGTTTATGGTTTAGGCATATAAGTATCTTTCCGAGGAGTAGCCATGCTAGTCTGTTTCATCAAAGACAACGAGGAGTCCTGTGGCACCTTAAAGACTAACAAATGTATTTGGGCATAAGCTTTTGTGGGCTGGTTGCATCTGACAAAGTGGTTTCCAGCCCACAAAAGCTTATGCCCAAATACATTTGTTAGTCTTTAAGGTGCCACAGGACTCCTTATTATAAGTATCTTTGTGGATCCAGGTCTCAGTCCCTATTTTACAGCTATCAGCAAAAGCAAAGTTCATGCAAGCGAGTAGCAGTTGGCATATAGACATCATAGGGAAGCAGAGGTGATCTTCACTAGCTAACGGAGATTTTATGTTTTCCAAGAAAATGTAGGTAACACTATTCAATCTGTCTCACATCTTTACAGAGTTAAGATGGGTGAACAAACCCTTTATGTGACTGAGGTCTGGGGGACTGTTAGAGGACATTTGTAAAATAGGAAGAGAGATGCTATTTAGAACTTACAGCACATTTTACTCTCCACACAGACATAAAAAGGAGCAGCCCAGCTCAGTCTGGGCTGACTGCTAAGGAGGAAGGACGCTCCGCGCTGACTCCGTCCCAGGAGCAGCTGGAACCCCTATCCGTGGAAGCCAGAGGTGCCAAGACCCAGACCGATCCCCAAGTACCTGCAGACGCCTGAGAGAGATTGGAGTCACAGGGAACCGCACACGCCGAGAAGCCTAGAGACCCCGTTGATGCCTCAAAGGCAGCTCCACGAGACTTGTGGCCCGGGGGGTACTAGCTATAGTCCTGCATGAAGCCAGCATGTTCCCGTTTTGGCCCCACTGGCTCAGTGGCAGAACACTCCACCTCTGCCACGGCCCAGGGCTGGGACCCCTTACCCCAGCCATCACCCACCCCTAGGTGGCGGCCCACTTTCCCAATGGGTCGCAAGGCCACTCATCCCTGAGAGAGCAGGCAGCCATATTGATTGTAGCCACTAGGCCCTATTGCCCTGGAAGCCAAGGCGACTCTGTTGACTCCAGCTGCTAGGCCCTACAGCCTTGGGAACAAGGGCAACTCTATTGACTCCAATCACTAGGCCTTACAACCTGAGAGGAGGGGCATCTCCATTCACTCTGACCATTAGGCATTACAGGCCTGAGGCCAAGGACAGTCCAGTGGACTAATTCATGGGGTGCAGTCAACCCGCAGTGGATGGAGTACCCCTACCCTGTCACAGGCAGGTCATTCAAAGGTAGTGTGCCTTGAGAGAAACTTCTACAGACAGAAGATGGGGAACACATATCACCCTGGTGGGCTATTGTGTGTCTTACAATAGAAGGTTATTAGCATTGTGAGTCAAGTGTTAATGAAAGTCTGATGGAGACTTCAGAAGAAAATTAATAAGAAGAGGTAAACAGCAGGGGGTGGCAACTTATTTTCAGGTGAAGATCAAAGGTCTAGTCTAGTATATCTGGGGGTGCATCCTTCAATCTGTGAAGACAAGCTGCCAGCGTGCTTGATCTTATGAAAGGGGGATATCAGCCATGTTGATCGAAAATGCTCCAGAGAGGACTTGGGGTATGCTATCCTGTGGGAAATAGGGGGATGCCTTGTGAGCTAAGTTTAGGATCTTGAAAGGCTGTTATGATTTTGTTTTACTTGTAACTATTTGTTTCCAATGTTTTTGCAAGATAGTGTGTACTGTTCCTTTGAG